>NW_026112750.1:22500-50000 GCF_024323335.1 Lathyrus oleraceus | reverse complement strand
AGAAGAAGTTCAATCAGTCCAAAAACCTAGAACAGTCAAACTTGGTCAACTGTTGATTTAATCAAGAATTTGATGGATAGAATTGATCTGAAGAAGTTCATTCATGCTTGTACTAGCCTCATCTATCATGTCAAACCTCATCATGGAAGAAAATCAAGTCAATCAGAAATTTTCCAGAAATAGAAAGTGGACCTGTAATTTCAACTGCCAAAAATGGAAACTTCTTGATCTTAAACTTACATCATGATACAAGCTCCAAATGAATTTTTGCCCAACATGAAAGTTGAAGATCTTGTCTTCCCATTTTCAAAAAGTCCAAGAACTCTCAAATCCCATGTGTGGTTGTCAAGATATGATCAAATCATTTTCACCAATTTTTGAACTTCAACAAGCCATAACTCTCAAACCATAAGGCCAAATTTGGTGGGGTTTTTTCCTACAAACCACATTTTTCATCCTCTTTCCAAAAATATAAATTTCATGACCTAAAACCTTGCCAATCAAAATGGCATTTTTGGACCTTTTGCATTTAAATTCAAAGTTTGACCAAACTTTGACTTTTTGAGTTTTTGACTTTTTCTTGATTTGGTCAATTGGGAAATGTTCCATACATCATTTGTGATTTGCTCAAATTCCTAAACCATCATCATACCACCTTTACACCACCATTTGGTATTAAAATGCAAAAACTTGGAAATAGGCAAATAACCTCATTTGAGCAAATCAAGTACAGCAGGTCTGCAGCACACAAAACAGCAATTGTGCTGGCCACTAGCAGCTTGTAGCAGGCCCAAACTCTCAGCAAAAACACACCTCCACTTCATTTGGACATAATTAGCAAAAATGCAAATGAGTGCATTTACACTAAACAAGCTTACCATTTAATTAAGTGATGTTAAACAGGTGATATATAATTGTTTTTCTGTCAAAACAAACCCTAGTTTTTGCAGCAGCCACAACCAGAAAACCTCACTCTCTCATTTTTGCTCTTTGGCCAAAACCACATTTCTGCTCACAAAACTCAAAACCTCCAAGGAACCTTTGGTTGATTCATCACTTGGACAATATACTGAGTTCATTTCCACTATCAAACACCAGCTGTACAACCTCCTTCTCCCTCTGTTTTTCCAAGCACCCTTTAATGGCAAGATGAGATTTGAAGAGCTCCAAGTATTCTCGAGCTAGAAAAGCTTCAGCATCCTTCACTACAAAGCATAAGCATCACCTGTTTGCACCTTATTCTATCAATACACAACTGTTGCTACGATTTCTTCCAAACCAAGTAAGTTATCGACCTCCCTCATATGCCCTGCTATGTTATGTTTCTGAAAGGTCTTGGTATGCTAGTTTCAATGCAATTTGTTTTGAATAAAATGGTTGTGACATGAGGGAGAAATCTGAGTTTTCATTTTTGCATACAAATCTATTTTCCATCGATTTACTCATTTGTTGTAGGTTCAGTAACAACCATGGTTGGAATTTTGTTATTTAAGGTCTGCTAATGCTATTGTTATGCTTAATTTGCTGTTCTGGGCATGTCCATTTTTTTCCAAGTTCATAGTGATGATGAATATTCTGTTGTGATAAACCCTTATACTATTTTCCAGAACTCCAATTCATGTTGGGTGGGTTGCTATTTGTTACATGTTGCTTGAAAATCACTATGCCAGGCCATGATTATTTGTTAATACTGGTTGATGTTTGGCTCATGATGTTGCTTACTGCTGTTCTAACCCTAAAACCTGCCAAGAAATTTCATGAGTATGATGTATGCTGTTGTTCATGATTGGTTTTTGAATGCAACATGAATGCCATGCTACTTGCTTGATGCTTATTTTTTTTTTGAATGAGTTCATAATGATGGAAATTGCTATTGACTGCTTGCTAAATCCATGCTGATGTATGTTTGTGCTAAGTCATTTTGATGTTAGTTGATGCATGAGCATTGAGGCTGGTTAGGTTTATTTTGTTCATGGTTGATAAATGATGTTGCCATACCATTACTATGCTATTGTTTGTGTTGGAAGCATGAGAATACATGATACATGTTGTTGCTGCATATGCCCTGCTGCAGTTTTGAATTCCCACGAGCATTGTCTTGTTTCCATGAGCTGAACCTGTTAGCCATGCTTTTGTTTGTTTGCTTGTTGGTTGGAACTTCAATTGACGATTGATAATGATGAACACTGAATGGTGCATACTGCTGTATAAAGAAACCTGTCATTTCCAGAACTTCCTTTTGCTATGCTTGTCTTATTGTTGGTCGATATGGCTTCATGATGACAGTGTTTCCTTGCCATGTTGAATGCTATTTTTGTCTGTTGATTGAACATTACCATTGCCATGTTTGTTCTGCTTGGATTGATTGATGTTGAACATTGGGTGATGCTATACCCTGCTTGCTAAAATTCTGCTGCAATTTTGAAACATGAATGTGTGCCTGCTACTGTTATGATGATGTTGTTTTGCTGTTATGCTATTAACCATATTGCAAATTGATGATGAATATATGAGCTACCATGCTGATTGTTTACAGCTGCCACATCAATTATGCTATGCTTGGTCTAGTTTTGGGTCATTGGATGATGAATATACTTTGTTGCTGTCATGAACATGCTTAGGAAACCCTAATGCTGTTTGTATGCTGTTGTGTACTTTTGTTTTGTTTGACATGATGCTGATAAACATATGCTGCCATGCCTCTTGAATTTTGGTTGAGAATGCATGTTGATGATGAGCTGGTTTTGATTATATGATGAACATGAGTTATTGCTGCATAAATCTTACTGCTGTCTTTTACATCCTAAGGCCTGTCCAGAAAGTTCATGAGAATTTGTGTTTGGTTGTCACTAAATGATGCTGTCTGAACTCCATTGCCTTGTTATTGTGTGGCTCGTTTTAAAGTGTGTTCTAGGATGTTGAACTTGCATGAAGTAACCATATGAACTGCATTTGAATGCTGTTGTTTGGCTTGTTATTTGAATGATGATGTTGAATACCAATGCTGTCAATGCCCTGTTGTTTGAGAAACCTTTAAACTTGCTTGCAAAATCCACAGGATTGATATTTGGTTGATGTTGGTTGTGTCAAATTGCATGATGAACATTTGTTGCTGAATGCATGTTGCTGCTTTTCCAAAACCCTAAGGTTGCACAGGAGTATTGAACACGATGCCTTGCTGTTGCCTTGCTGCAGTTTAAAATATTATGAACATGCCATTCTGCTGCTATGCTAAAACCATGTTGCTGTTGTGTTTTTGCTTGTTTGATGATTTTTTTTTAAACATGATGAGCACATGATAATGATGGTTGTTGCTGTTGTTTTAAAACCAATACCCTGCTGTTGTTTCCAAGCCAGGCTGCTAGAGCCATGTTGCTGTCTTGAACCTGCTTGCTAAAATTCATGCTGTTGTGTGACTTTGGTGGAATGCTGTTTGTTAATGATGAACATGAAATTGATGCTGCTATTGCTGTTTTGAACTTAGCCCAGAATTCGCATGAATGTGTTTTGTTTATTGGCCGTTTAGATGTTGCACGAACCACCTCCAATGACATGCTAATTGCCATGTTTGTTTGAATTTCATGATGATATGATGAATTATGAAATGGAACCTGTTGCCCTGCTGCCAAACCCTAAGGGTTTCTAAAACCAGAAGGCTGAATTTCGATTGGTTGTTGTTGTTGTTTGCCTTGCCTGTGTACTGTTACATTGGAAGCTAGCCAATTAGAACATTTCGCTTGGCCCTTCAAAACTCTGCCGTTTTGTTAAGTGATGCGTGTATTTACACTTATGCCACCCGTTGACTTATGTTTGACCAATTACCATGCTATCTTGTGCATATTCATCCATTTGTTTCATCCAATTTCCACATTTTATTTCTCATTCAATTTTCATCAAAAAATTATGAAATTTTTTCCACATGTTCACAAATGAGTTTAGAATTTAATTGTGAATTTTAATTAATTTTCCATTGGTTGGTTTTTAATTGACAATTATTTTCTCAACATATGTGCATAAATGATACATCTCACCATTTCAATTGTGAAATATTCATATTGCATCCAATGCCTTTGAAATTTTTTGTGGTGAAACTAGACACATTGACCTTTGTTTCCATATAGACTTTGTGCATTTCCCATTTGTGGTTTGTGAGCTTTGAATTTTTGAAGTTATGTGTTACATTTGGTGCTATACTATGATCATGCATTTTCCCAATTTTTGTTCACATGCTTCCTCTTATCCAAATCACTTGAAATTTTGCATGAACCATCTATCACATGTCTAGTTTATGTATGAATTTTCTTGGAATTAATCATGCTGTTTTCCATTTATTTGTGAATTTTCTTCCATATGTGGTCATTTGTTGACTTTTTGTGCTATGCCTTGCCAAATCTTTTGTGAAATTCTCATATCTTATTGTATGGTCATGAAATTTCATATGTGATAACTAGACATCTCAAGCTTTGCATTGGTGTTAATCTCATTCATTTCTCTTCTGTTTTCAAATTAATATGATTTTTTGAAGTTGACCTATGCTTGTTGACTTTCACTATGCTTGCTTGAATCTGATTTGACTTCATGATTTTACTTGACTGCCTTCCTCTCATCCAAATGCCATGAAATTTTCCATGTATACCATGTTAGATGTTAGGATTGAGTGTGATTTATTTCATGATTTTTGAAAATGCTTGAGTTGACTTTTGAATGAAGTCTTTGCTGTTGACTTTTGTATGCTTCTCTTGCCATGCTTTGCATTCATTTGTGTATGAAATGACCATGATGCATGATTTTACTATGAATCCAATTGAGAATGCTTCTTGAATGTTTAAACTTGGTTTGGTTTGACTTTGTCTTGCTGCCTTGACTTTTTCTTTCATCTTTGACCCTAGGATAGTCCTAGTGGTCTTCTGAGCTTATGTTGAGTTCATCTGTTTCAGGTTAAGCACCAATGCCTTGAGGATCATTCTAATGTGCTTGATTTGAATTGTTTATATTGTGCTGACATTTGTTTTGTAGGTGACTCATATGCTTGAGTCTCTGTGCCTTGCACAATTGGTCCCTCTGTGTGACTATTGATTCATTTCCTTTTGGTTTTGACTGTTGACTTGCTTGCTAATAAGTTTGACTTTTGCAGGTACTTTAGTTGCCTAAGTTCCTTGAACTTGATTGCTTGCTTTGCTTTTTAGCATTTGCTTTGAGGTATAATTACTTCTTCTTCATGTAGTCTGGAGACCCGGTCTGTTATTTGACCGGGCAAACTGTCTGAAGTCCTCCTTAAGAGGCAATGCCTGTGTTTGTTTAAATTTGTCCTAAGCAGGAAAAGTCCTTCAAGTAAGGCAATTGGTGGAAGGTAGGGATAAGCAATCTATCCCCCACTATTCAGTGTGTCCTCTCTTTGCTCCCAGAACCTGGTTGAAGCAATGAGATAAATACCCAAGATCTAATCGAGTCAATAATGTGGAGAGAGTTCCTACTTTCTGAACTCCCACACTTTCTTTGATGCTCTCTCTGATATGAGATAGAAGCAATGAGGCACACCCCTCATCTCCTATTCATCTGCTTCACCTGAGCCCCTCAATGGCCAGGTTAAGAGCGACCTCTACCCATTACAGTGGACTTATAAAGTCAAACCCTCTTGTGTGAGCCCCCCCCATTTGTTTGGCTATAGAGTGTGTTGTTTGATATTCATGGATTGTTTGATTGCTTCATATGCACTTGCTTGCCCGTATGCTATGCATTTATCATCATCATCAATTGCCATTAGTGCATGATCATCTCATTTATTTTTGTGATGCTATCATTGTTGTTTGCCCATTGAGGACAATTGTAAGTCCATTGCTTTGGCATTTGCTCCTGTGATATGGAAGTGAGTTGTAAGACCATCATCTTGGCCACTCATCTTATCTTTGCTTAATGCATCCGTGTGTATGTGAGGATACAGTTATAAGTCCCTGTAAGTTGGCATCTGTTATCCTGTGATCATAATTTGATCTGTTTGTGTATGTGAGGATACAGTTATAAGTCCCTGTAAGTTGGCATCTGTTATCCTGTGATCATAGTTTGATCTGTTTGGTTTGGTATGTGAGGTTGCAGTTATAAGTCCCTGTAAGTTGGCATCTGCTTTCCTGTGATCATAGTTTGTTTCATCTGTTTGTGTGAGAGGTTGCAATTATAAGTCCCTGTAAGTTGGCGTTTGCATACCTGTGATCATATTGTTGCTTTTGTTCTTGTATGTGAGGATCCATTATAAGTCCCTGTAACGTGGCATTGGATTTCCTAGGACCATACTGTGGAGTTAACCTAAGTCCAGACAGATTGGCAGTTGACTTCCATGTTTCATCTTTGTTTTTCTTTTGAGGAGATTAGTGTAAGACCATTGAGTGGCATCTGATATCCCGTTTTGGTTTTAGGAGACTGGTGTAAATCCATCTATTGGTATCCGGTATCCGCTTTTATTTCTTTGCCTGTGGAGATTAGTGTAAGACCATTGAGTGGCTTCTGACATCCCATTTTGTTTTAGGAGATTGGTATAAGACCATTGATTGGCATCCGATATCCGCCTTTGCTTTGTTTGTTTATTATTATCCATTGCTATTCCAAAGGACACACTTGAATCATCTGCTATATGATTTCAAGAAGTGAACCTTCTAAGAAGTTTTACTATCCATCCTCCATCCATTCATCATTCATTATGTCCTAAACCTTTTCACACTTTATCTTTCAAATTTGACATAAGTGTTGTGCAAACATCTTCATGTTTTCTAACTAAAAACCTGGACTCAAGTCCTTGACCTTTTTTTCAAAACTCCATTTCATAATACTCATCTGAATTGATCTTAATTATACTTTGACTCCATCTTCCTAATCATAATCAGTAATTCCACTCATTCACTTGTTTTGGCTTTGTCCATTAATCTTTTCATACATGAGCTATAGGTTTGATTTATCTCAGTGGTTGATGTTAATCTCACCTTCTGTCTTTAGTGATTGAATTGTAAGCCTTCCTTACCTATTATAGGGTTAACCCCTCTCTGGCAAGTTGAAGCTGTTCTCACATGGTGGACGTTGTTGTTTGTATAAGGTTGAGTTTTCTCCCGTGGATAACGTAAGACCTAGGGTTTGTGTTTAAAATTGAACCTAACCCACTTTTGGAAATCTTTTAGCCGAACTACGGCGTTCTGATCCTTACCTTTGATGGAAGGTACGTAGGCAACGGGTTCATCCGTTCGAACCCAATACCCAATAATAATAAAAAATGTATATTCTTTTCTCACCATCCCAATCATGTTTGCACAATATTTTTGTCATAATAAATAATAATTTTGCATAACAAGTGTGAAAAGGGCTCCCTAGGAGTACCTAGGACGTAGTGGGTGCCTAACACCTTCCCATTGCGTAATTTACCCCTTACCCAGAATCTCTGATCTTTTTATTAGTTTTCTACGTGTAAAACTTCTTAGGCTTTTGTTCGCTTTTTAGCCAGTCCTTTGGATAAATAAAAGTGCGGTGGCGACTCGAAATTTTCAATGTATCTCTTAGCTTATGATTTAACCGATAGATCATATAGCGACGAATACACCGCTACAGAAAAGTGGCGACTCTGCTGGGGAGATCTCACCAGAACCCCTGGTGGTATTGCCTACTTTTCACCCTTGTTGTGCTATATTATTATTCTTTATCTGACATATTTTTGTACAATTTGGGATGAATGTATTGATTGTAATGTTTGAATTGCTTGATATACATTTGCTGTGTGCTTTGGTGATCTGTGAGATGAGTTCTATACCCGAACTCGAGTGCTCTCTAGGATAGGAGAATGGCATAGTCTTGTCGACTGGTGTGGAGTAGTCCTTAGCCAGTTGACTTGCGAGTCCATTCACTTGGTGGAGGTCATGTTGAACCAATAATGTCACACAAGTTATTTGTGGTTAGGCATTATTCTTTCAATCATGTTCCGCAGAAGCCAAGGACCTTAGTTTACCAAACCCATCTTGGCCTATTTTTAGGACCGTAGTGCGGAGGTCGTTCAGATGTCAGTTCTGATACGATTGTCACGCGATACTACACTCATAAGAGTTTCTCTTGAGAATATTCTTGGAATACGAGTATTCGTTCCTCCGAAAATATTCGAAAGATGGAACGATGATTATGGGAACCTCTGATAGAACATGTCTGGCAGGTTTAAACCCTAGTACACTCCCTTTGGGTGGTTCTTAACCGAGACTCCATGCTCGTGACTCTCAACAAACCCGTGATTCGTGGTTGAGTCGTTCAAGCATTGTTAATATCAATGGATCCCGGATCAGGTGTAAAACCTAAAATCCATCAAAGCGGCTGGTTGATATTAAGAATGTATGAACCGGTTCATGTACCGTTAATATCAATGGAACTTGGGTGTTGATAAGGTGAAAACCTAAATCCACCAAAATGGATGATTGATATTAGGGATACAATGAGCTTTCCCACGACCTTTGTTTGGTGTGCTTTGCTTGATCCTTGAGTGTGTTTGTTGCATCCATGCATTCACGCATTCA
Organism: Lathyrus oleraceus; assembly: GCF_024323335.1. Taxonomy (NCBI): domain Eukaryota; kingdom Viridiplantae; phylum Streptophyta; class Magnoliopsida; order Fabales; family Fabaceae; genus Lathyrus; species Lathyrus oleraceus. The sequence goes on along the minus strand of NW_026112750.1, from coordinate 41,466 downwards.
TCCGCATTCATGTCATCAAAAGAGAAAATTTTCAAGGAACTTAAAGGGTTATTTGCAAAATTTTCAGACATGGAAAGACCGAAAAGGCATACAAAGAAGTACAGCTTCAAGCAGCCTGATGTAAAAGAGTTAAGGAATCTGACATCGTATGTATTAGATCCCTTGGGTTTCAAGGCTCGCTATGGGAAGCTTCTGCCGTTGCTGACTACTCAAGTGGATGAGGGATTGATGAGCACTCTTGCTCAGTTCTATGATCCGCTCTATCATTGCTTCTTATTTCCGGACTTCCAGTTGTTGCCGACTTTGGAAGAATACTCTCACCTTATTGGGATTCCTATTCTGGAGCAAGTGCCGTTCAGTGGCTTAGAGAGTATCCTATCTGATCGAGAGATTTCCAGTCTGTTGCACATAGATGAAGATCTGATTAGAGCTAATCTGACTACCAAAGGCGGAATTCAGGGTTTTCCTTCCGAGTTCCTTATTGCTCAAGCCACTTTCTATGGGAAGGCCATGAGTGAGGATGCCTTTGAGGCTCTATTCGTATTGCTTATCTATGGATTGGTGCTGTTTCCCAACTTCGACAAGTTCGTCGACATGAACGCTATTAGGATCTTTTCAGTTCTTAATCCAGTTCCGACCTTGTTGGGTGATGCATATGTCTCTATGCATCTGAGAAATATAAAGAATGGAGGAGTCATTGTCTGCTGTTTACCCCTGCTGTACAAGTGGTTTATTTCGCACTTGCCGCAGACAGTTGCTTTCAAGGAGAACAAGGGATGTCTACGGTGGTCTCAGAGACTCATGTCTCTCACCAATGATGATATCACCTGGTATGATCGCGTGTATGATACCGTTCAGATCATTAATTCTTGTGGGGAATTCCCTAATGTGCCTCTTCTTGGTACATGTGGTGGGATTACCTACAACCCTACGCTTGCACGTCGTCAGCTTGGGTTCCCCCTAAAGGATAAACCCCATAACATTCTGTTAGAAGGTGTATTCTTTCAGGAGGGTAAAGATCCCCAAGGCCTGAAAGCCAGATTTGTCCGCGCTTGGCGCAATATTCGCATAAAGAGTAGGAATGAATTGGGTCCAAAGAATTGCATTGCTTTGGAGCCATACACCTCTTGGGTCAGACAGAGGGCTGCTACCTACTTGATGCCGTATGATCATCCAAGACCTACACTGTTGGATGTGGCTGGGCCTTCAACCCTCCCTACCCAACGTGTAGAGGAGTTGAGAGAAGAAGACCTTTCGCGTGCCTGGATCCGCGAGAGAGAGGAATTGCTGCAGCAGCTCAAGGAGAAAGATGATATGATTGAATTTCTCGAGCACCGAGTGATCGACGATCCGAACGACACTTGGACTTCTCTGCTTCCTCAGTCCTCCAAATTCTGGAAAAGGAAGTATGATCAACTTGCAAAAGAGAAAGCTGATATGGAGGCTGCCTATGAGAGAGAGATCAAGAAGTTGTACACTTCTCGTCTTCCAGCATCCCGAGCTAATAGGGATCCATAGGATGTCATTTACCTTTTCTCTTTGTAATATTTAAAAGAATGCTGTACTTCTTTGTCTTGATATTTTGAATGAAATATTTTCCATGAGCAATCAAAATGTTTAAATATTCGAAATATTGCAAATGAATACCCTGAGGGTTCCTTGAAAATCAAAGCATTTGCACAAAGCATTTCATGCATCATTCTTGCATAAACAGGTATCCATTTTTCTGGTCTTCTGGTTCTAACCCTTTGATCTTCATTTATTTTGAAGACAAGCTGACTCACCGGTATTATACAAGAGTCAACTCTGCAAGAATCATGGAGCAATTGGAACAAGAGAACCAGAGTTTGAGGGATGAAGTCGCCAGACTTGGCGCTCTGATGGAGCAACTTCTTGCTGCCCAGAATCAGCCTGCTCCTCAACAGCCAGCAACTCCCGTTCAGCGGACGGTTATTTCAGAGGTGGCTACTACATCGGTGCCTGTCAGTGCCCATCAGCCTAATGCCATGCCTCCCGGTTTTCCTTGGGGGATGCCTCCCGGCTTTATGCCTGATCTGCCAGCTCCAACATTCGCTCAAATGCCGGCATCTAGCCCGGTCCCTATTCCTGTTCCTCCTGTCGTGCATACCATGCCGAGGGTAGACGACACCATTTATCACTCTGAAGCGTCTGAGGGCTCAGATGTACACGAGAAAATGGATGCAATGAACGATCAATTCCTCGAGCTGAGAAAGGAATTGAGAACTCTTAGAGGCAAAGATCTCTTCGGCAAGTCAGCAGCCGAACTTTGTCTAGTTCCCGGTGTGAAGATACCAGTTAAATTCAAGGTCCCAGACTTTGAAAAGTATAAAGGGAACACTTGTCCTTTGGCACACCTGGTCATGTATGCCAGGAAGATGTCCACGCAAACAGACAACGATCAACTCCTGATCCACTACTTTCAAGACAGCTTGTCTGGTGCTGCTCTCCGTTGGTACATGAGTCTGGACAGTGCCAACATCCGCTCTTTCAATGATCTTGGCGAAGCTTTCGTCAAGCAATATAAATACAATGTTGACATGGCGCCTGACAGAGATCAACTCAGGTCTATGTCACAAAAGGACAAAGAGTCGTTCAAGGAGTACGCCCAGAGATGGCGTGAGCTGGCAGCTCAAATCACTCCACCATTAGAAGAGAAAGAGATGACCAAGATCTTTCTGAAGACTCTTGGGTCATTTTATTATGAGAGAATGGTGGCCAGCGCTCCCTCTGATTTCACCGAGATGGTGAACATGGGGATGCGTCTTGAAGAAGGCGTCCGCGAAGGACGATTGGCAAAAGATGATGGTTCTTCCTCTAAGCGTTATGGAGCGTTTAAGAGGAAAGAAGGTGAAGCGCATGCTGTGCAGTCTCAGCCAAAGCATCGAAGACCCTCTGTTCAGAGGAAGCCTGCACATCGTGCCGGACATCAGCATCAGGTGGCTAGTGTGGCACCTGTATTCAAGGATAATGCTCAACAATATCAGCATCAGCAGCAATATCCACAACCGCAATATCAACAGCAACAGCAGCGTCCACAGCAACAGGCTTACCAGCCTCGTGGAAGTACGACCAATCAAGCAAATATGAATTATGATAGGAAGAAGGTCAGCTTCGACCTTATTCCGATGACATATACAGAGCTTTATCCCTCCTTGTTGGAGAGAAAGTTGGTTTCTCCCAGGGATCCTCCTGCTATTCCTGCCAATCCGCAATGGTGGTACAAACCAGACCAGCATTGTGTCTACCATTCCGGTGCTCCGGGCCACAACGTTGAGAACTGTTTCCCGCTGAAGAATAAGGTTCAAGACCTTATGAGAAGCGGAATTCTGAGTTTTGAAGACTCCAACCCGAATGTCACCAGGAACCCATTGCCTTCGCATGGGAAGTCTGTGAATATGATCCAGGAAGACCTTGGGAAGTACAAGGTGAAATATGTCAGTCATATCCGGCAGTCATTGGTTGGATTACATAAGATGCTGTGTCAGCACAGCTATTTGAAGCATAACCACGATAAGTGCCGTGTCTGCTCTGTTAATCGCTTGGGTTGTGATCAAGTCCGCAGAGAGCTGCAGATGATGTTGAATGAAGGTACCATTGAGATTCTCCAGAATCGCAATGTGGATGTTGTTGAACCCGAAGTGAGTGTTATCTCCCTGGTGTTCAAATTGCCTGAGCCCGTTGTTATTCGTTACAATAGCAACAAGCCTAAGGCTTCACCTGCTTTGATTATCAAGCCAGCCGGCCCTGTGCCGTATTCATCTGACAAAGCCGTACCTTTCCGGTACAATCCTGTTGCTGTCCAGGATGGGGTTGAGTTACCTCTGCCTTCCACTTCCGTAACCACTGTCGCTGATGTTAGTGGGTTGACCCGTAGTGGTCGTGTGTTTTCTGCGCCTGCCAAGGCTGTTGCTTCTGAACTGTTGTGCATCCCGTAGGGAACGCTGTGAATGTTCAGAATCCGGCACTGCTGTTGCCCAGCCTTCCTCCTCTGTACAAAAGACTCCTGTTTCTTCAGATGGCCCGAGTGGCATTGTTGATGAAGAATCTGATGAGATGCTGAGGCTCATCAGAAAGAGTGAGTACAATATTGTAGACCAGCTTCTACACACGCCCTCCAAGATTTCCATTCTTTCTCTGTTGCTGAATTCAGAGCCTCATCGGGAATCTCTGCAGAAAGTCTTGGACCTGGCATATGTCGATCATGACGTCACCTTGGAACAATTTGATAGCATTGTTGCAAACATTACCGCTTGCAACACTCTGAGCTTTTGTGACGCTGATCTCCCTGAGGAGGGAAGAGACCACAACATGGCTTTACACATATCCATGAATTGCAAATCTGATGCAATGTCCAATGTGCTGGTGGACACTGGATCGTCCCTTAATGTATTGCCAAAATCCACACTCTCTCGTTTGTCATATCAAGGTCCTCCTATGAGGCAGAGTGGGGTTGTTGTTAAAGCTTTTGATGGGTCGCGCAAGACCGTGATTGGGGAAGTTGATCTCCCGATCAAGATTGGACCAAGTGATTTCCAGATCACTTTTCAAGTAATGGATATCCACCCATCATACAGCTGTCTCTTAGGCAGACCATGGATTCACGAGGCTGGCGCCGTGACATCCACCCTACACCAAAAGTTGAAGTTTGTGAAAAACAAGAAATTGGTTGTAGTAGGGGGAGAAAAGGCTCTCCTGGTCAGTAACTTGTCTTCTTTCTCGTACATTGATGCAGAGGATGAAGTTGGAACTCAGTTTCAAGCTTTATCTATTGATAAACCAATCGAGAAGAAGTCTCCTTCATTCACTTCCTACCGTGATGCAAAGCTGGCCATTGAATGTGGTGCAGTCGCTGGATTAGGGAAAGTGCTTGAACTTGAAGATAATCGATCCCGGGCTGGCATTGGCTATGGTTCTGGGGCATGCAACGAGCAAGGTCTGTTCACCAGTGGAGGATTCATCCATGCTGATCAACCTGCAGAAGAGGAAGCTGCTGCTATCATTGAAGAAGAAGATGCAGAAGATTTGAACAATTTTGTTATTCCTGGTGGTGTCTGCCACAATTGGGTCGCTGTGGATGTTCCTACAGTTATCCATAGATCAGAGTAATTGTTCATTTTGTTTAAAACCCTTCTCCCATGCCAAAAGGAGAAGTGATGACATTGTTGGCAAAGCATATATACAATGATATTTTCATTCAATTTTTGCATTGTCAAAACATTTGTTTTTCCTTTGTTTTCACTTTTTGCTTTTCTTTATGAAATCAGTGATCACAAAAAACCATAAAAACAAAAATAAAAGCTATAAAAGCAACATTTTTCATCTGCATAATGATTTGCTTGTTTAAATGCTGAAGTTTTTCTTAACCAAAATCATTATGCAGGTTGATCCTAAAACCCATTGAACATAATGATCCAACGCCATCTCCCAATTTTGAATTCCCTGTATTTGAGGCAGAGGAAGATGACGTTGAAGAGATTCCTGATGAGATCACCCGTCTCCTTGAGCACGAAGAGAAGATCATTCAGCCGCATCTCGAAGACTTGGAAACAGTCAACTTGGGATCTGAAGATTGTGAGCGCCTGGTGAAGATTGGGGCACTTCTTGAAGAGTCTGTTAAGGAAGATTTGATCAGCTTGCTACGAGAATATTCAGATATCTTTGCTTGGTCCTATGAAGACATGCCGGGTTTAGATACAGATATTGTGCAACATTTCCTGCCTTTGAAGCCTGAGTGCGTGCCTGTGAAGCAGAAGCTCAGAAGAACTCATCCAGATATGGCAGTGAAGATCAAAGAGGAAGTTCAGAAGCAAATTGATGCGGGGTTTCTGGTGACTTCGACATATCCTCTATGGGTGGCCAATATTGTGCCTGTTCCTAAGAAGGACGGAAAAGTCCGTATGTGCGTTGATTACAGAGATTTGAATAAAGCTAGTCCAAAAGATGATTTTCCTCTACCACACATTGACATGTTGGTAGACAATACAGCTAAATTCAAAGTCTTTTCCTTTATGGACGGATTTTCCGGATATAATCAAATCAAGATGGCACCAGAGGATATGGAGAAGACAACATTCATCACACCTTGGGGAACATTCTGTTATCGAGTGATGCCCTTCGGTTTGAAGAACGCCGGAGCCACGTATCAACGAGCTATGACTACCTTGTTTCATGATATGATGCACAAGGAGATAGAAGTCTATGTTGATGATATGATTGCTAAGTCCCGAACGGAAGTTGAGCATATTGAGCATTTGTTGAAGCTTTTTCAGCGTTTGAGGAAATTCCAGCTTCGTCTGAATCCGAACAAATGTACTTTTGGAGTCCGTTCCGGCAAGTTGTTGGGTTTTGTGGTAAGTGAAAGAGGTATTGAGGTTGATCCTGCAAAGGTCAAAGCAATACAAGAGATGCCCGCACCCAAAACTGAGAAGCAAGTCCGAGGTTTTCTTGGCCGCTTGAACTACATTTCCAGATTTATATCCCACATGACTGCCACATGTGCGCCGATATTCAAGCTCCTCCGGAAAGATCAGTCTCATGATTGGACCGAGGATTGCCAGAAAGCTTTCGACAGTATCAAAGATTATCTGTCCGAACCTCCGATTTTGTCTCCGCCTGTGGAAGGAAGACCTCTGATTATGTACTTAACAGTTCTTGAAGACTCGATGGGTTGTGTACTCGGTCAACAAGATGAATCAGGGAAGAAGGAGTTTGCTATCTACTACCTCAGTAAGAAGTTTACTGATTGTGAGTCTCGGTACTCTATGCTTGAGAAGACGTGCTGTGCTTTAGCTTGGGCAGCTAAGCGTTTGCGCCAGTACATGATAAATCATACAACTTGGTTGATATCCAGAATGGATCCAATTAAGTATATCTTCGAGAAGCCTGCTTTAACTGGGAGGATTGCCCGTTGGCAGATGCTGTTGTCTGAGTATGATATTGAGTATCGAGCTCAGAAAGCTATCAAAGGTAGTATCTTGGCTGACCATCTAGCGCACCAGCCAATTGAAGATCATCAGTCTGTTCAGTATGACTTCCCTGACGAGGAAATTCTGTATTTGAAGATGAAAGATTGCGATGAGCCTACACTTGATGAAGGTCCAGAACCTGGTTCCAGATGGACGATGGTGTTTGATGGCGCTGTTAATCAATATGGAAATGGAATTGGGGCAGTAATTGTTAATCCCCAGGGTTCGCACATTCCATTTACAGCAAGGCTAACTTTCAAATGCACGAATAATATGGCGGAGTATGAAGCCTGTATTATGGGACTTGAAGAATGCATTGACTTAAGAATCAAGTATCTTGATGTCTATGGTGATTCAGCTTTGGTTGTCAATCAGATCAAAGGTGAATGGGAGACAAATCAACCAGGTCTCATCCCATACAGAGATTATGCAAGGAGAATTTCAACTTTCTTCACAGAAGTTGAATTTTATCATATTCCTCGAGAGGATAATCGGATGGCAGATGCCCTTGCAACGCTTGCTTCCATGATTGTTGTCAGATGGTGGAATGATGTTCCCAACATTACTGTGATGCGCTTGGACAGACCCGCTCACATATTTGCAATCGAAGAAGTGAAAGATGACAAGCCTTGGTATTTTGATATCAAGAATTTCCTCCAGAACCAGGTCTACCCGCCTGGGGCATCTGTGAAAGATAGGAAAACTTTGAGAAGGTTGTCAGGCAGTTTCTACCTCAGTGGTGAAGTGCTGTACAAGAGAAATTTTGATATGGTTTTGCTCAGATGCGTGGATAGACACGAAGCAAACCTATTGATGACTGAGGTCCATGAGGGTTCATTTGGTACTCATTCCAATGGACATGCCATGGCTAAGAAGATGTTGAGAGCAGGCTACTATTGGCTGACAATGGAGTCTGACTGTTGCAAGTATGTGAAGAAATGTCACAAGTGTCAAATTTATGCGGATAAGATTCATATTCCTCCGACACTCCTGAATGTGATTTCATCACCATGGCCTTTCTCTATGTGGGGAATCGACATGATCGGCATGATTGAGCCGAAAGCGTCCAATGGACATCGGTTTATTCTCGTAGCAATTGATTACTTCACCAAATGGGTTGAAGCCGCGTCATACGCGAATGTAACCAGACAGGTGGTTGTGAAGTTTATCAAGAACCAGTTGATTTGCCGTTATGGTGTGCCAGAGAGGATCATTACTGATAATGGATCCAATCTGAACAACAAGATGATGGATGAGTTGTGCGCTGAATTCAAGATTGCACACCATAACTCCTCTCCTTACAGACCTAAGATGAATGGGGCTGTTGAAGCTGCTAACAAGAATATCAAGAGAATTATCCAGAAGATGACTGTCACGTACAAAGATTGGCATGAGATGCTGCCATTTGCTTTGCATGGATATCGTACGTCTGTACGCACTTCAACAGGGGCAACCCCTTTCTCTCTTGTTTATGGCATGGAAGCCGTTCTCCCAGTAGAGGTGGAGATCCCATCAATGCGAGTCTTGATGGAAGCCAAGTTGACTGATGCTGAATGGATTCAGAGTCGTTATGACCAGTTGAATTTGATCGAAGAGAAGAGATTAACTGCCATGTGCCATGGTCAGTTATATCAGCAGAGAATGAAGAAAGCATTCGACAAGAAGGTCAAGCCTCGTGTGTTCCGAGAAGGTGACCTTGTGCTCAAGAAAGTTTTGTCTTTCGCGCCCGATTCCAGGGGCAAGTGGACTCCAAACTACGAGGGTCCATATGTTGTTAAGAGAGCCTTTTCAGGCGGTGCTTTGATGCTTACAACAATGGATGGGGAGGATTTCACTCGTCCTGTGAATTCAGATGCAGTTAAGAGATACTTTGCCTAGAAAAAAAAGTATATGCAAATGAAAAAACAAATGAAAAAACAGAATAGCTCGCTAAGTTGAAAACCCGAAAGGGCGGCTTAGGCAAAAATGAGCGTCTCGGTGGAGAACCCGCAAGGGTAATCCAGGCAAAAATTAGAGACTTGAAAAAAGATATATTTGCATCCCGCTAGATTGAGTACCTCACTCTGGGGCAATCTAGGCAAAAATTAGGGATTTGGCAAGTAACTGCATCCTGACAAGACTTTCTGGTTCATCAGTCGTCATTTCGTCAGAAGATTCTCGATTCGTCGTCAACTGAAGCTTCGGATACATCGAGATTCAAATTGGTAGAGAAAGGATCATTATGTTCAATGTAGCCCTCTTCCAATATATATCACTGATTTCAAATTTGTACAGATCTATGGAGTCTTGCCATTTGCAGACTACCATTCTATCAAATCAATTTGAGCTTTTTATCCAATTATTTGCACTCTTATTTGTTTCAATTCAACAAATGTTTTGCATGCTTTAAATTGATAAAATGTCATTGTTTTAAACAGATCAAATTTTTCAAAATTTTTGTTTTATACAAAGTGAACATTCACAAGATTGAAAGGATACTCAAGAATATCTCAGTGCTCTCCCGAGGGTGGCATGATTCCCAACAGGTAAGACATTCGTTCATATTCCTGGTTTGGTGGTATCTTCTTTCTTCAGATCTTTGTTGAGGCTGTTCCTCAAACAGAGTTGTTGTTGGGGCTGTTCCCCAGTACAGTAAGCAGTTTGTTGTTGAAGACTTGTTTTCTCCAGCAGCAGTTTCCCCTAGCATGGGAGTTTTCTTGCGAAGTTTCGGCGGTTGATGGTTTGTCATCCTGGTGCCCCGTCACTTTCTCCAGTGGGTCGTCTGCCCCAGACTTTATTTGTCTCTTCAGCACAATCATGAGCATAACTGATTGATTGATACTCCCCTCGGAGTCGCGAGTAGAGCTGTTATTAATACCCCACCAGAGTTGCAAGTGGAGTTGTTACCGCTTTTCCCCATGCAGTGTGCCAGCAGATTTGTCTGTTTCCTCAGCACGTTTGTTTTCTTTTTGAAGATTCGGTAAGTCAGTGGTTTGATACCCGGTACTTTACCCTTTTCCCCGGCGAAGTCGTCTGTGGAATTGTTGCTATCTCTCCATCAGAGTTATTCTCTTCAGCAGAGCAGGATTTATTTTCCTGAGCAGTTTTGATTTGGGTTGATATCCCAGTATATTTACAACCATCTTTTCCTCAGCATTAGTCTGCAGAGTGTTTGTTATGGCAGTTTTGCCTGTTGATTGCTCCTTCAATCCCCAGTATGGTTGGATGATGGCTCTAGCCTCCAGTGAACGGATTTATTTCCTGATTGTTTGTGATCCCCAGTAGAGTGGCTTATATTGCAGAATCTACTTGTTGTGATCAGCTTTTGTATATTCTCCCCAAGAGGAATGGTTCGTTGCAGAATATACTTGTTTGATCTGTCCTCCCTCAGTGGTTTGTTCCCAAGAGAGTAGCCGACAGTTTTCCCCAATAGAGTTGCTTATGCAGTCAGATTCTATTTGGATGATATCATTCTCCCTCAGTGGTTTGTCCCCAGCGGAGTTATGTGAATTTGCTTCTACAGCAGTTCGTGCTTATGCACTTGTTGTTCTCAGTTGACACTGGGATCCCCTGCAGATGCTTTGGGATTTCTCTTGTTCCCCTACAGATTTGTCTTGGTGGCTGTCTTGCCCGTTGTGACTTTCTGTACCCTGATTGGGTTGTTCCCTGATATTTCTGATTCTCTGCTTCTTCAGCAGTACTTGCAGATCTTTGCTTTACAGCACGTAGATCTCCGCAGATTGGCTCTCCAGTTGGTTTATTTCCCTGGAAGTATAATACCGGACGTTTGTTCCTGAACCTGTTTGTGTTAGAATTGTCTGTTTTGTCAGCATTCATCAAGCATAAATCGCGCATATTCATGCATACTCATTAAACATTCAGATATTCATGTTGCATTTTTTGCCATATATCTTTTGTTTGTCGTGTCTCCTGCTATGGTGATATAGATCTCCTTACAGATCTCCCCAAGCAGATGTCGGGTGTTTATAAATCTCTCCATATAGAGTCAGCCCATAAGCAGAAAATGTTGTCTTTCCTTCTGCAGTTCCCCACTGAGATATATCCTCGTGGATGACGGTTTCTTCCGTTTCCTCCCAACACATATATTGGGATGGATTTTCCTATTTGAGTTATATCCTCATTAGGACGTGTCTCTATTCAGTCTGTCTTTTCGGATTATTCCCGAATTGGCTATTTGTCAAATATCTTGTGCTTCCCAGTGGGTTGTTCCCCAGCGGAATGTTTTTGGGCCTCTACCCAGTAACCGGTAGTTGTAAGTCCTATCTTTCCTGGCTTTCTTAACAGAATTTGTGGTTATACACCTTTTATTCTCCAGCCAGATTTTTGGTTTTCTACCCGTATACTCGGTAGTTGTAAATCCTATATTTTCCTGCTCTTCAGCAGTTTGTGGTTTGTTATAAACCCTATTTTGGTTTCCCGTGCGGATTGGTGATTTGTTCTATCCCCACGTGGAGTTGTTGGTCTTCTACCCCGTATTCGGTAGATGTAAACCCTAATTTTGTGGTTATCTTCATTCAATATTTGATGATGATTTTCCTTTGCTTGCATAAGTTGCTCAGATCAGCACTTATATCCCTAGCAAGTCTTTTGTGGATAATTGCCGTATGCTAGCAATTTTATCCCCAGTGGGTCTTTTCACCGTATGCTAGTGATTTGTTCCCCGGATCATTGATTATTTATCAATGTATCCCCAGCTAGTCTTCTTTGGATAATTGCCGGATGCTTGCAATTTATCCTCAGCAGTTTGCCTTTCATTTACCCTTTTGTCGGTAATGTCTGTTGCTCCTTTGAATGGTCATCATTATATACCTATTTTGGTATCCCGATGCCTTTCTGTTCGGTTGATTTATCCTTTGTAAACCCAGTAACCGGTTGTGGACAATCTTCCATGCGAGTATATTATTCACGGTCTGCCGGTAATGAATAGTATATCTCATGCACTCTTCAGTCGAAGCCTTTTGCGTTTCCCCGGTCGAGTAAGATTCGTTATTTCCCTTTGCGGAGTCGAATATTTCTTTGTTGTCGGATAATTGCCGATTGCTTGCAATTTATCCTTTGAGTTGTCTTTCGTTTACCCGTATGCTTGGTATCGATTGTCTCTCTCTTTGGTTAGTCACCTATTATATACCCAGTAACCGGTATCTCTGGTGTCTCTTCCTTTCGAGTGTATTATTCACGGTCTGCCGGTAATGAATAATATATCTCATGCGCTCTTTAGTTGGAATCCTTTGTTGATTTTCCCCAACTGAGCAAGATTCGTATTCTTTGTAGAATCGAATAGCCATCCTTTAACCAGTTTGTGTTTTGGATGATAAGTGTTTTGGAAGTGAAAACCAATACACGTTTTCGGTAGATCACCTATTATATGCCCAGTAACCGGTATCTCTGGTGTTTCTTACCATGCGAGTTTATTATCTACGTTCTGACGGTAATAGATAATATATCTCATGCGAGTATCTTATCCACGGTCTGCCGGTAATGGATATTATATCTCATGCACTCTTTGGGTTTGTGTCCCCATTTGAGTAAGATTCGTTTTCCCGTTGTGGATTCGAATGTCCATCCTGTAAGTTGTTTTGCTTTTTCAAGCCCTCCTTTCGGATGATGAGTGTTTTGGAAGTGAAAACCAATTCACGTCTTCGGATATTATCCTATAAACAACCCAGTAACCGGTTCAGGATAATTTTCCTTTCGAGTATATTATTCACGGTCTGCCGGTAATGAATAATATGTCTCATCTGAGTATTCTATCCACGTTCTGACGGTAATGGATATTATATCTCGTGCGCTCTTGAGTCAATCTTTTGTTTGTTTTCCCCTCAGAGTAAGATTCTTTTTCCTTGTGGAATTGAATGTCCATCCTATAAACAAGTTTGCTTTTCGCTCTCTTCAGGATGATGAGTGTTTTGGAAGTGAAATCCAATTCACGCTTTGGTTGGTCACCTATTATATGCCCAGTAACCGGTATCTTTGGTGTTCCCTCCTTTCTGCTCCCTATTATGACCTCGGTCCCCCTGTGGAGTCAGATTTTCCTGAGTTCGTTACCCGTATGCTCGGTGACGTCTCATTTTGCTTGTTACTTCCCCAGTGAAGTTTTCTGTTGTTTCTCCTCAGGAGTCAGCTTGTGTCTCTCCAATGGATTTATTTTCCATTTGGAATTCTCTTCCCAGTGTGAGTCCTTCACTCCCCAGTGAGTTCTCCTGTCTGTTTTTTTTGTGTTCCTTAATCAGAGTCGTGTTTTGATCACGTTATGTCAGTTTTGTTTTTCCCCAGTTTGGAGTCGTGTCTTGTTCACGCATTTCTTTTTCTTTTATTATCCCCATAGAGTCTTATTAGAGTCTCTGTTCTTGGTGAGTATACTACTCCGATGGATCGTCTTTTCTTCTGTGTGAATCATATTCCCCACAGAATTTGTGTCTTTTGCATACATACATTTGCATCATGAGGTCTCTTAGGGACCAAAATTTGTCTCATTACTGTTATTTAAGCCCATTCTACCGCGTCGAGATGAAGATTTCTAAACTTCACTTCTCCGGCTAGAATGACCTTAAATAGGGGCATCTGTAAGACCCCAATTTTGGGCCCTAAGATCCCTCATGGCCCATATCATTCATATCATAACCTCAAGGATCATTGCATGCCTTTGTCCCCTCCTGGTGGGTTAGATTGCCTTGTGGCTTTGTTTCTTGATCACCAAGCATACTTTGCATTTGTATATCTTTGCTTTCATATGTTTATCATTCAAAAAGTACAAAAATATTGTCAGTCTAACCTTTTTGCTTGCAGTTAAAGTAATCATCAGCAATTAGGTCAAAGTCAGTCATTGATCAGTCAAAGCAATGAATGGTGGCCATTCTTGCAGAATTTGGGCACCATGATCAATAATCAAAGGTTCATACAACTTGAGACATCATTTGAAATCAAGTTCTCAAAGAATTAGGGTTTGGAAATCATCAGAAGAAGTTCAATCAGTCCAAAAACCTAGAACAGTCAAACTTGGTCAACTGTTGATTTAATCAAGAATTTGATGGATAGAATTGATCTGAAGAAGTTCATTCATGCTTGTACTAGCCTCATCTATCATGTCAAACCTCATCATGGAAGAAAATCAAGTCAATCAGAAATTTTCCAGAAATAGAAAGTGGACCTGTAATTTCAACTGCCAAAAATGGAAACTTCTTGATCTTAAACTTACATCATGATACAAGCTCCAAATGAATTTTTGCCCAACATGAAAGTTGAAGATCTTGTCTTCCCATTTTCAAAAAGTCCAAGAACTCTCAAATCCCATGTGTGGTTGTCAAGATATGATCAAATCATTTTCACCAATTTTTGAACTTCAACAAGCCATAACTCTCAAACCATAAGGCCAAATTTGGTGGGGTTTTTTCCTACAAACCACATTTTTCATCCTCTTTCCAAAAATATAAATTTCATGACCTAAAACCTTGCCAATCAAAATGGCATTTTTGGACCTTTTGCATTTAAATTCAAAGTTTGACCAAACTTTGACTTTTTGAGTTTTTGACTTTTTCTTGATTTGGTCAATTGGGAAATGTTCCATACATCATTTGTGATTTGCTCAAATTCCTAAACCATCATCATACCACCTTTACACCACCATTTGGTATTAAAATGCAAAAACTTGGAAATAGGCAAATAACCTCATTTGAGCAAATCAAGTACAGCAGGTCTGCAGCACACAAAACAGCAATTGTGCTGGCCACTAGCAGCTTGTAGCAGGCCCAAACTCTCAGCAAAAACACACCTCCACTTCATTTGGACATAATTAGCAAAAATGCAAATGAGTGCATTTACACTAAACAAGCTTACCATTTAATTAAGTGATGTTAAACAGGTGATATATAATTGTTTTTCTGTCAAAACAAACCCTAGTTTTTGCAGCAGCCACAACCAGAAAACCTCACTCTCTCATTTTTGCTCTTTGGCCAAAACCACATTTCTGCTCACAAAACTCAAAACCTCCAAGGAACCTTTGGTTGATTCATCACTTGGACAATATACTGAGTTCATTTCCACCATCAAACACCAGCTGTACAACCTCCTTCTCCCTCTGTTTTTCCAAGCACCCTTTAATGGCAAGATGAGATTTGAAGAGCTCCAAGTATTCTCGAGCTAGAAAAGCTTCAGCATCCTTCACTACAAAGCATAAGCATCACCTGTTTGCACCTTATTCTATCAATACACAACTGTTGCTACGATTTCTTCCAAACCAAGTAAGTTATCGACCTCCCTCATATGCCCTGCTATGTTATGTTTCTGAAAGGTCTTGGTATGCTAGTTTCAATGCAATTTGTTTTGAATAAAATGGTTGTGACATGAGGGAGAAATCTGAGTTTTCATTTTTGCATACAAATCTATTTTCCATCGATTTACTCATTTGTTGTAGGTTCAGTAACAACCATGGTTGGAATTTTGTTATTTAAGGTCTGCTAATGCTATTGTTATGCTTAATTTGCTGTTCTGGGCATGTCCATTTTTTTCCAAGTTCATAGTGATGATGAATATTCTGTTGTGATAAACCCTTATACTATTTTCCAGAACTCCAATTCATGTTGGGTGGGTTGCTATTTGTTACATGTTGCTTGAAAATCACTATGCCAGGCCATGATTATTTGTTAATACTGGTTGATGTTTGGCTCATGATGTTGCTTACTGCTGTTCTAACCCTAAAACCTGCCAAGAAATTTCATGAGTATGATGTATGCTGTTGTTCATGATTGGTTTTTGAATGCAACATGAATGCCATGCTACTTGCTTGATGCTTATTTTTTTTTTGAATGAGTTCATAATGATGGAAATTGCTATTGACTGCTTGCTAAATCCATGCTGATGTATGTTTGTGCTAAGTCATTTTGATGTTAGTTGATGTTAGTTATTGCATGAGCATTGAGGCTGGTTAGGTTTATTTTGTTCATGGTTGATAAATGATGTTGCCATACCATTACTATGCTATTGTTTGTGTTGGAAGCATGAGAATACATGATACATGTTGTTGCTGCATATGCCCTGCTGCAGTTTTGAATTCCCACGAGCATTGTCTTGTTTCCATGAGCTGAACCTGTTAGCCATGCTTTTGTTTGTTTGCTTGTTGGTTGGAACTTCAATTGACGATTGATAATGATGAACACTGAATGGTGCATACTGCTGTATAAAGAAACCTGTCATTTCCAGAACTTCCTTTTGCTATGCTTGTCTTATTGTTGGTCGATATGGCTTCATGATGACAGTGTTTCCTTGCCATGTTGAATGCTATTTTTGTCTGTTGATTGAACATTACCATTGCCATGTTTGTTCTGCTTGGATTGATTGATGTTGAACATTGGGTGATGCTATACCCTGCTTGCTAAAATTCTGCTGCAATTTTGAAACATGAATGTGTGCCTGCTACTGTTATGATGATGTTGTTTTGCTGTTATGCTATTAACCATATTGCAAATTGATGATGAATATATGAGCTACCATGCTGATTGTTTACAGCTGCCACATCAATTATGCTATGCTTGGTCTAGTTTTGGGTCATTGGATGATGAATATACTTTGTTGCTGTCATGAACATGCTTAGGAAACCCTAATGCTGTTTGTATGCTGTTGTGTACTTTTGTTTTGTTTGACATGATGCTGATAAACATATGCTGCCATGCCTCTTGAATTTTGGTTGAGAATGCATGTTGATGATGAGCTGGTTTTGATTATATGATGAACATGAGTTATTGCTGCATAAATCTTACTGCTGTCTTTTACATCCTAAGGCCTGTCCAGAAAGTTCATGAGAATTTGTGTTTGGTTGTCACTAAATGATGCTGTCTGAACTCCATTGCCTTGTTATTGTGTGGCTCGTTTTAAAGTGTGTTCTAGGATGTTGAACTTGCATGAAGTAACCATATGAACTGCATTTGAATGCTGTTGTTTGGCTTGTTATTTGAATGATGATGTTGAATACCAATGCTGTCAATGCCCTGTTGTTTGAGAAACCTTTAAACTTGCTTGCAAAATCCACAGGATTGATATTTGGTTGATGTTGGTTGTGTCAAATTGCATGATGAACATTTGTTGCTGAATGCATGTTGCTGCTTTTCCAAAACCCTAAGGTTGCACAGGAGTATTGAACACGATGCCTTGCTGTTGCCTTGCTGCAGTTTAAAATATTATGAACATGCCATTCTGCTGCTATGCTAAAACCATGTTGCTGTTGTGTTTTTGCTTGTTTGATGATTTTTTTTTAAACATGATGAGCACATGATAATGATGGTTGTTGCTGTTGTTTTAAAACCAATACCCTGCTGTTGTTTCCAAGCCAGGCTGCTAGAGCCATGTTGCTGTCTTGAACCTGCTTGCTAAAATTCATGCTGTTGTGTGACTTTGGTGGAATGCTGTTTGTTAATGATGAACATGAAATTGATGCTGCTATTGCTGTTTTGAACTTAGCCCAGAATTCGCATGAATGTGTTTTGTTTATTGGCCGTTTAGATGTTGCACGAACCACCTCCAATGACATGCTAATTGCCATGTTTGTTTGAATTTCATGATGATATGATGAATTATGAAATGGAACCTGTTGCCCTGCTGCCAAACCCTAAGGGTTTCTAAAACCAGAAGGCTGAATTTCGATTGGTTGTTGTTGTTGTTTGCCTTGCCTGTGTACTGTTACATTGGAAGCTAGCCAATTAGAACATTTCGCTTGGCCCTTCAAAACTCTGCCGTTTTGTTAAGTGATGCGTGTATTTACACTTATGCCACCCGTTGACTTATGTTTGACCAATTACCATGCTATCTTGTGCATATTCATCCATTTGTTTCATCCAATTTCCACATTTTATTTCTCATTCAATTTTCATCAAAAAATTATGAAATTTTTTCCACATGTTCACAAATGAGTTTAGAATTTAATTGTGAATTTTAATTAATTTTCCATTGGTTGGTTTTTAATTGACAATTATTTTCTCAACATATGTGCATAAATGATACATCTCACCATTTCAATTGTGAAATATTCATATTGCATCCAATGCCTTTGAAATTTTTTGTGGTGAAACTAGACACATTGACCTTTGTTTCCATATAGACTTTGTGCATTTCCCATTTGTGGTTTGTGAGCTTTGAATTTTTGAAGTTATGTGTTACATTTGGTGCTATACTATGATCATGCATTTTCCCAATTTTTGTTCACATGCTTCCTCTTATCCAAATCACTTGAAATTTTGCATGAACCATCTATCACATGTCTAGTTTATGTATGAATTTTCTTGGAATTAATCATGCTGTTTTCCATTTATTTGTGAATTTTCTTCCATATGTGGTCATTTGTTGACTTTTTGTGCTATGCCTTGCCAAATCTTTTGTGAAATTCTCATATCTTATTGTATGGTCATGAAATTTCATATGTGATAACTAGACATCTCAAGCTTTGCATTGGTGTTAATCTCATTCATTTCTCTTCTGTTTTCAAATTAATATGATTTTTTGAAGTTGACCTATGCTTGTTGACTTTCACTATGCTTGCTTGAATCTGATTTGACTTCATGATTTTACTTGACTGCCTTCCTCTCATCCAAATGCCATGAAATTTTCCATGTATACCATGTTAGATGTTAGGATTGAGTGTGATTTATTTCATGATTTTTGAAAATGCTTGAGTTGACTTTTGAATGAAGTCTTTGCTGTTGACTTTTGTATGCTTCTCTTGCCATGCTTTGCATTCATTTGTGTATGAAATGACCATGATGCATGATTTTACTATGAATCCAATTGAGAATGCTTCTTGAATGTTTAAACTTGGTTTGGTTTGACTTTGTCTTGCTGCCTTGACTTTTTCTTTCATCTTTGACCCTAGGATAGTCCTAGTGGTCTTCTGAGCTTATGTTGAGTTCATCTGTTTCAGGTTAAGCACCAATGCCTTGAGGATCATTCTAATGTGCTTGATTTGAATTGTTTATATTGTGCTAACATTTGTTTTGTA
>NW_026112749.1:0-66520 GCF_024323335.1 Lathyrus oleraceus | reverse complement strand
TTTTAAACCCAAGAAATTTGATTGAATTGTGTGAATGATGAAAATGTTATTGTTAACCCCATGAAGTTTGATTAATTATGTGAATGATGAAAATGTTGTTGTTAAACCCATGAAATTTGATTCAATTATGTGAATGATTAAAAATTATTCTTAAAACCATTAAATTTGATGAAATTTGGGAATGATGAAAATGTTGTTGTTAAACCCATGAAATTGATTGAATATTGTTAATCATAAAAATGTTGGTGTTAAACCCATGATATTTAATTGAATTATGTGAATGATGTAAATCATGTTTTAAACCCGTGAAATTTGATTGAATTGTGTGAATGATGAAAATGTTGTTGTTAAACCCATGAAATTAGATAGAATTGTGTGAATGATGAAAATGTTGTTGTTAAACCCATGAAATTAGATAGAATTGTGTGAATGATGAAAATGTGTTGTTAAAACCATGAAATTGATGAATTGTGTGAATAATTAAAATATTATTGTTAAAACCATGAAATTTGATGAAATTGTGGAAATGATGAAAATGGTTGTTAAACCCATGAAATTTGATTGAATATTGTTAATCATAAAAATGTTGGTGTTAAACCCATGAAATATAATTGAATTGTGGGAATGATGTAAATCATGTTTTAAACCCGTGAAGTTTGATTGAATTGTGTAATGATGAAAATGTTGTTTAAACCATGAATTTAGATAGAATTGTGTGAATGATGAAAATGTTGTTGTTAAACCCATGAAATTTAGATAGAATTCATTGAATGATGAAAATGTTGCTGTTAAACCCATGACATTTGATACAATTGTGTGAATGATTAAAATATTTTTGTTAAACCATGAAATTTGATTAAATTATGTGAATAATTAAAATATTATTGTTAAACCCATGAAATTTGAATGAATATTGTTAATCATAAAATGTTGGTGTTAAACCCATGAAATTTGATTGAATTATGGGAATGATATAAATCTTGTTTTAAACCCAAGAAATTGATTGAATTGTGTGAATGATGAAAATGTTATTGTTAACCCCATGAAGTTTGATTAAATTATGTGAATGATGAAATGTTGTTGTTAAACCCATGAAATTGATTCAATTATGTGAATGATTAAAATATTATTCTTAAACCCATGAAATTTGATGAAATTTTGGAAATGATGAAAATGTTGTTGTTAACCCATGAAATTTGATTGAATATTGTTAATCATAAAAATGTTGGTGTTAAACCCATGATATTTAATTGAATTATGTGAATGATGTAAATCATGTTTTAAACCCGTGAAATTTGATTGAATTGTGTGAATGATGAAAATGTTGTTGTTAAACCCTTGAAATTAGATAGAATTGTGTGAATGATGAAAATGTGTTGTTAAACCCATGAAATTAGATAGAATTGTGTGAATGATGAAAATGTTGTTGTTAAACCCATGAAATTAGATTAGAATTGTGTGAATGATGAAAATGTTGTTGTTAAACCCATGAAATTTGATTGAATATTGTTAATCATAAAAATGTTGGTGTTAAACCCATGAAATTTGATTGAATTGTGGGAATGATGTAAATCATGTTTTAAACCCGTGAAGTTTGATTGAATTGTGTGAATGATGAAAATGTTGTTTAAACCCATGAATTAGATCGAATTGTGTGAATGATGACAATGTTGCTGTTAAACCAATGACATTTGATATAATTGTTGAATGATTAAAATATTTTTGTTAATCCCATGAAATTTGATTAAATTATGTGAATAATTAAAATATTATTGTTAAACCCATGAAATTGATTGAATATTGTTAATCATAAAATGTTGGTGTTAAACCCATGAAATTTGATTGAATTATGGGAATGATATAAATCTTGTTTTAAACCCAAGAAATTTGATTGAATTGTGTGAATGATGAAAATGTTATTGTTAACCCCATGAAGTTTGATTAAATTATGTGAATGATGAAAATGTTGTTGTTAAACCCATGAAATTTGATTCAATTATGTGAATGATTAAAATATTATTCTTAAACCCATAAATTTGATGAAATTTTGGAAATGATGAAAATGTTGTTGTTAAACCCATGAAATTTGATTGAATATTGTTAATCATAAAAATGTTGGTGTTAAACCCATGATATTTAATTGAATTATGTGAATGATGTAAATCATGTTTTAAACCCGTGACATTTGATTGAATTGTGTGAATGATGAAAATGTTGTTGTTAAACCCATGAATTAGATAGAATTGTGTGAATGATGAAAATGTTGTTGTTAAACCCATGAAATTAGATAGAATTGTGTGAATGATGAAAATGTTATTGTTAAACCCATGAAATCTGATTGAATTGTGTGAATAATTAAATATTATTGTTAACCCATGAAATTTGATGAAATTGTGGAAATGATGAAAATGTTGTTGTTAAACCCATGAAATTTGATTGAATATTGTTAATCATAAAAATGTTGGTGTTAAACCCATGAAATATAATTGAATTGTGGGAATGATGTAAATCATGTTTTAAACCCGTGAAGTTTGATTGAATTGTGTAAATGATGAAAATGTTGTTAAACCCATGAATTTAGATAGAATTGTGTGAATGATGAGAATGTTGTTGTTAAACCCATGAAATTAGATAGAATTCATTGAATGATGAAAATGTTGCTGTTAAACCCATGACATTTGATACAATTGTGTGAATGATTAAATATTTTGTTAAACCCATGAAATTTGATTAAATTATGTGAATAATTAAAATATTATTGTTAAACCCATGAAATTTGAATGAATATTGTTAATCATAAAAATGTTGGTGTTAAACCCATGAAATTTGATTGAATTATGGGAATGATATAAATCTTGTTTTAAACCCAAGAAATTTGATTGAATTGTGTGAATGATGAAAATGTTATTGTTAACCCCATGAAGTTTGATAAATTATGTGAATGATGAAAATGTTGTTGTTAAACCCATGAAATTTGATTCAATTATGTGAATGATTAAAATATTATTCTTAAACCCATGAAATTTGATGAAATTTTGGAAATGATGAAAATGTTGTTGTTAAACCCATGAAATTTGATTGAATATTGTTAATCATAAAAATGTTGGTGTTAAACCCATGATATTTAATTGAATTATGTGAATGATGTAAATCATGTTTTAAACCCGTGAAATTTGATTGAATTGTGTGAATGATGAAAATGTTGTTGTTAAACCCTTGAAATTAGATAGAATTGTGTGAATGATGAAAATGTTGTTGTTAAACCCATGAAATTAGATAGAATTGTGTGAATGATGAAAATGTTGTTGTTAAACCCATGAAATTAGATAGAATTGTGTGAATGATGAAAATGTTGTTGTTAAACCCATGAAATTTGATTGAATATTGTTAATCATAAAAATGTTGGTGTTAAACCCATGAAATTTAATTGAATTGTGGGAATGATGTAAATCATGTTTTAAACCCGTGAAGTTTGATTGAATTGTGTGAATGATGAAAATGTTGTTAAACTCATGAAATTAGATCGAATTGTGTGAATGATGACAATGTTGCTGTTAAACCAATGACATTTGATAATTGTTTGAATGATTAAAAATTTTTGTTAATCCCATGAAATTTGATTAAATTATGTGAATAATTAAAATATTATTGTTAAACCCATGAAATTTGATTGAATATTGTTAATCATAAAAATGTTGGTGTTAAACCCATGAAATTTGATTGAATTATGGGAATGATATAAATCTTGTTTTAAACCCAAGAAATTTGATTGAATTGTGTGAATGATGAAAATGTTATTGTTAACCCCATGAAGTTTGATTAAATTATGTGAATGATGAAAATGTTGTTGTTAAACCCATGAAATTTGATTCAATTATGTGAATGATTAAAATATTATTCTTAAACCCATTAAATTTGATGAAATTTTGGAAATGATGAAAATGTTGTTGTTAAACCCATGAAATTGATTGAATATTGTTAATCATAAAAATGTTGGTGTTAAACCCATGATATTTAATTGAATTATGTGAATGATGTAAATCATGTTTTAAACCCGTGACATTTGATTGAATTGTGTGAATGATGAAAATGTTGTTGTTAAACCCATGAAATTAGATAGAATTGTGTGAATGATGAAAATGTTGTTGTTAAACCCATGAAATTAGATAGAATTGTGTGAATGATGAAAATGTTATTGTTAAACCCATGAAATCTGATTGAATTGTGTGAATAATTAAAATATTATTGTTAAACCCATGAAATTTGATGAAATTGTGGAAATGATGAAAATGTTGTTGTTAAACCCATGAAATTTGATTGAATATGTTAATCATAAAAATGTTGGTGTTAAACCCATGAAATATAATTGAATTGTGGGAATGATGTAAATCATGTTTTAAACCCGTGAAGTTTGATTGAATTGTGTAAATGATGAAAATGTTGTTAAACCCATGAATTTAGATAGAATTGTGTGAATGATGAGAATGTTGTTGTTAAACCCATGAAATTAGATAGAATTCATTGAATGATGAAAATGTTGCTGTTAAACCCATGACATTTGATACAATTGTGTGAATGATTAAAATATTTTGTTAAACCCATGAAATTTGATTAAATTATGTGAATAATTAAAATATTATTGTTAAACCCATGAAATTTGAATGAATATTGTTAATCATAAAAATGTTGGTGTTAAACCCATGAAATTTGATTGAATTATGGGAATGATATAAATCTTGTTTTAAACCCAAGAAATTTGATTGAATTGTGTGAATGATGAAAATGTTATTGTTAACCCCATGAAGTTTGATTAAATTATGTGAATGATGAAAATGTTGTTGTTAAACCCATGAAATTTGATTCAATTATGTGAATGATTAAAATATTATTCTTAAACCCATGAAATTTGATGAAATTTGGAAATGATGAAAATGTTGTTGTTAAACCCATGAAATTTGATTGAATATTGTTAATCATAAAAATGTTGGTGTTAAACCCATGATATTTAATTGAATTATGTGAATGATGTAAATCATGTTTTAAACCCGTGAAATTTGATTGAATTGTGTGAATGATGAAAATGTTGTTGTTAAACCCTTGAAATTAGATAGAATTGTGTGAATGATGAAAATGTTGTTGTTAAACCCATGAAATTAGATAGAATTGTGTGAATGATGAAAATGTTGTTGTTAAACCCATGAAATTAGATAGAATTGTGTGAATGATGAAAATGTTGTTGTTAAACCCATGAAATTTGATTGAATATTGTTAATCATAAAAATGTTGGTGTTAAACCCATGAAATTTAATTGAATTGTGGGAATGATGTAAATCATGTTTTAAACCCGTGAAGTTTGATTGAATTGTGTGAATGATGAAAATGTTGTTAAACTCATGAAATTAGATCGAATTGTGTGAATGATGACAATGTTGCTGTTAAACCAATGACATTTGATATAATTGTTTGAATGATTAAAATATTTTTGTTAATCCCATGAAATTTGATTAAATTATGTGAATAATTAAAATATTATTGTTAAACCCATGAAATTTGATTGAATATTGTTAATCATAAAAATGTTGGTGTTAAACCCATGAAATTTGATTGAATTATGGGAATGATATAAATCTTGTTTTAAACCCAAGAAATTTGATTGAATTGTGTGAATGATGAAAATGTTATTGTTAACCCCATGAAGTTTGATTAAATTATGTGAATGATGAAAATGTTGTTGTTAAACCCATGAAATTTGATTCAATTATGTGAATGATTAAAATATTATTCTTAAACCCATTAAATTTGATGAAATTTTGGAAATGATGAAAATGTTGTTGTTAAACCCATGAAATTTGATTGAATATTGTTAATCATAAAAATGTTGGTGTTAAACCCATGATATTTAATTGAATTATGTGAATGATGTAAATCATGTTTTAAACCCGTGACATTTGATTGAATTGTGTGAATGATGAAAATGTTGTTGTTAAACCCATGAAATTAGATAGAATTGTGTGAATGATGAAAATGTTGTTGTTAAACCCATGAAATTAGATAGAATTGTGTGAATGATGAAAATGTTATTGTTAAACCCATGAAATTAGATAGAATTGTGTGAATGATGAAAATGTTGTTGTTAAACCCATGAAATTTGATTGAATATTGTTAATCATAAAAATGTTGGTGTTAAACCCATGAAATTTAATTGAATTGTGGGAATGATGTAAATCATGTTTTAAACCCGTGAAGTTTGATTGAATTGTGTAAATGATGAAAATGTTGTTAAACCCATGAATTTAGATAGAATTGTGTGAATGATGAAAATGTTGTTGTTAAACCCATGAAATTAGATAGAATTCATTGAATGATGAAAATGTTGCTGTTAAACCCATGACATTTGATACAATTGTGTGAATGATTAAAATATTTTTGTTAAACCCATGAAATTTGATTAAATTATGTGAATAATTAAAATATTATTGTTAAACCCATGAAATTTGAATGAATATTGTTAATCATAAAAATGTTGGTGTTAAACCCATGAAATTTGATTGAATTATGGGAATGATATAAATCTTGTTTTAAACCCAAGAAATTTGATTGAATTGTGTGAATGATGAAAATGTTATTGTTAACCCCATGAAGTTTGATTAAATTATGTGAATGATGAAAATGTTGTTGTTAAACCCATGAAATTTGATTCAATTATGTGAATGATTAAAATATTATTCTTAAACCCATGAAATTTGATGAAATTTTGGAAATGATGAAAATGTTGTTGTTAAACCCATGAAATTTGATTGAATATTGTTAATCATAAAAATGTTGGTGTTAAACCCATGATATTTAATTGAATTATGTGAATGATGTAAATCATGTTTTAAACCCGTGAAATTTGATTGAATTGTGTGAATGATGAAAATGTTGTTGTTAAACCCTTGAAATTAGATAGAATTGTGTGAATGATGAAAATGTTGTTGTTAAACCCATGAAATTAGATAGAATTGTGTGAATGATGAAAATGTTGTTGTTAAACCCATGAAATTAGATAGAATTGTGTGAATGATGAAAATGTTGTTGTTAAACCCATGAAATTTGATTGAATATTGTTAATCATAAAAATGTTGGTGTTAAACCCATGAAATTTAATTGAATTGTGGGAATGATGTAAATCATGTTTTAAACCCGTGAAGTTTGATTGAATTGTGTGAATGATGAAAATGTTGTTAAACCCATGAAATTAGATCGAATTGTGTGAATGATGACAATGTTGCTGTTAAACCAATGACATTTGATATAATTGTTTGAATGATTAAAATATTTTTGTTAATCCCATGAAATTTGATTAAATTATGTGAATAATTAAAATATTATTGTTAAACCCATGAAATTTGATTGAATATTGTTAATCATAAAAATGTTGGTGTTAAACCCATGAAATTTGATTGAATTATGGGAATGATATAAATCTTGTTTTAAACCCAAGAAATTTGATTGAATTGTGTGAATGATGAAAATGTTATTGTTAACCCCATGAAGTTTGATTAAATTATGTGAATGATGAAAATGTTGTTGTTAAACCCATGAAATTTGATTCAATTATGTGAATGATTAAAATATTATTCTTAAACCCATTAAATTTGATGAAATTTTGGAAATGATGAAAATGTTGTTGTTAAACCCATGAAATTTGATTGAATATTGTTAATCATAAAAATGTTGGTGTTAAACCCATGATATTTAATTGAATTATGTGAATGATGTAAATCATGTTTTAAACCCGTGACATTTGATTGAATTGTGTGAATGATGAAAATGTTGTTGTTAAACCCATGAAATTAGATAGAATTGTGTGAATGATGAAAATGTTGTTGTTAAACCCATGAAATTAGATAGAATTGTGTGAATGATGAAAATGTTATTGTTAAACCCATGAAATCTGATTGAATTGTGTGAATAATTAAAATATTATTGTTAAACCCATGAAATTTGATGAAATTGTGGAAATGATGAAAATGTTGTTGTTAAACCCATGAAATTTGATTGAATATTGTTAATCATAAAAATGTTGGTGTTAAACCCATGAAATATAATTGAATTGTGGGAATGATGTAAATCATGTTTTAAACCCGTGAAGTTTGATTGAATTGTGTAAATGATGAAAATGTTGTTAAACCCATGAATTTAGATAGAATTGTGTGAATGATGAGAATGTTGTTGTTAAACCCATGAAATTAGATAGAATTCATTGAATGATGAAAATGTTGCTGTTAAACCCATGACATTTGATACAATTGTGTGAATGATTAAAATATTTTTGTTAAACCCATGAAATTTGATTAAATTATGTGAATAATTAAAATATTATTGTTAAACCCATGAAATTTGAATGAATATTGTTAATCATAAAAATGTTGGTGTTAAACCCATGAAATTTGATTGAATTATGGGAATGATATAAATCTTGTTTTAAACCCAAGAAATTTGATTGAATTGTGTGAATGATGAAAATGTTATTGTTAACCCCATGAAGTTTGATTAAATTATGTGAATGATGAAAATGTTGTTGTTAAACCCATGAAATTTGATTCAATTATGTGAATGATTAAAATATTATTCTTAAACCCATGAAATTTGATGAAATTTTGGAAATGATGAAAATGTTGTTGTTAAACCCATGAAATTTGATTGAATATTGTTAATCATAAAAATGTTGGTGTTAAACCCATGATATTTAATTGAATTATGTGAATGATGTAAATCATGTTTTAAACCCGTGAAATTTGATTGAATTGTGTGAATGATGAAAATGTTGTTGTTAAACCCTTGAAATTAGATAGAATTGTGTGAATGATGAAAATGTTGTTGTTAAACCCATGAAATTAGATAGAATTGTGTGAATGATGAAAATGTTGTTGTTAAACCCATGAAATTAGATAGAATTGTGTGAATGATGAAAATGTTGTTGTTAAACCCATGAAATTTGATTGAATATTGTTAATCATAAAAATGTTGGTGTTAAACCCATGAAATTTGATTGAATTATGGGAATGATATAAATCTTGTTTTAAACCCAAGAAATTTGATTGAATTGTGTGAATGATGAAAATGTTATTGTTAACCCCATGAAGTTTGATTAAATTATGTGAATGATGAAAATGTTGCTGTTAAACCAATGACATTTGAAACAATTGTGTGAATGATTAAAATATTTTTGTTAATCCCATGAAATTTGATTAAATTATGTGAATAATTAAAATATTATTGTTAAACCCATGAAATTTGATTGAATATTGTTAATCATAAAAATGTTGGTGTTAAACCCATGAAATTTGATTGAATTATGGGAATGATATAAATCTTGTTTTAAACCCAAGAAATTTGATTGAATTGTGTGAATGATGAAAATGTTATTGTTAACCCCATGAAGTTTGATTAAATTATGTGAATGATGAAAATGTTGTTGTTAAACCCATGAAATTTGATTCAATTATGTGAATGATTAAAATATTATTCTTAAACCCATTAAATTTGATGAAATTTTGGAAATGATGAAAATGTTGTTGTTAAACCCATGAAATTTGATTGAATATTGTTAATCATAAAAATGTTGGTGTTAAACCCATGATATTTAATTGAATTATGTGAATGATGTAAATCATGTTTTAAACCCGTGAAATTTGATTGAATTGTGTGAATGATGAAAATGTTGTTGTTAAACCCATGAAATTAGATAGAATTGTGTGAATGATGAAAATGTTGTTGTTAAACCCATGAAATTAGATAGAATTGTGTGAATGATGAAAATGTTATTGTTAAACCCATGAAATCTGATTGAATTGTGTGAATAATTAAAATATTATTGTTAAACCCATGAAATTTGATGAAATTGTGGAAATGATGAAAATGTTGTTGTTAAACCCATGAAATTTGATTGAATATTTTTAATCATAAAAATGTTGGTGTTAAACCCATGAAATATAATTGAATTGTGGGAATGATGTAAATCATGTTTTAAACCCGTGAAGTTTGATTGAATTGTGTAAATGATGAAAATGCTGTTAAACCCATGAATTTAGATAGAATTGTGTGAATGATGAGAATGTTGTTGTTAAACCCATGAAATTAGATAGAATTCATTGAATGATGAAAATGTTGCTGTTAAACCCATGACATTTGATACAATTGTGTGAATGATTAAAATATTTTTGTTAAACCCATGAAATTTGATTAAATTATGTGAATAATTAAAATATTATTGTTAAACCCATGAAATTTGAATGAATATTGTTAATCATAAAAATGTTGGTGTTAAACCCATGAAATTTGATTGAATTATGGGAATG
Organism: Lathyrus oleraceus; assembly: GCF_024323335.1. Lineage (NCBI taxonomy): Eukaryota > Viridiplantae > Streptophyta > Magnoliopsida > Fabales > Fabaceae > Lathyrus > Lathyrus oleraceus. The sequence goes on along the minus strand of NW_026112749.1, from coordinate 56,177 downwards.
ATATAAATCTTGTTTTAAACCCAAGAAATTTGATTGAATTGTGTGAATGATGAAAATGTTATTGTTAACCCCATGAAGTTTGATTAAATTATGTGAATGATGAAAATGTTGTTGTTAAACCCATGAAATTTGATTCAATTATGTGAATGATTAAAATATTATTCTTAAACCCATGAAATTTGATGAAATTTTGGAAATGATGAAAATGTTGTTGTTAAACCCATGAAATTTGATTGAATATTGTTAATCATAAAAATGTTGGTGTTAAACCCATGATATTTAATTGAATTATGTGAATGATGTAAATCATGTTTTAAACCCGTGAAATTTGATTGAATTGTGTGAATGATGAAAATGTTGTTGTTAAACCCTTGAAATTAGATAGAATTGTGTGAATGATGAAAATGTTGTTGTTAAACCCATGAAATTAGATAGAATTGTGTGAATGATGAAAATGTTGTTGTTAAACCCATGAAATTAGATAGAATTGTGTGAATGATGAAAATGTTGTTGTTAAACCCATGAAATTTGATTGAATATTGTTAATCATAAAAATGTTGGTGTTAAACCCATGAAATTTGATTGAATTGTGGGAATGATATAAATCTTGTTTTAAACCCATGAAATTTGATTGAATTGTGTGAATGATGAAAATGTTTTGTTAAACCCATGAAATTTGATTAAATTGTGTGAATGATGAAAATGTTGCTGTTAAACCAATGACATTTGAAACAATTGTGTGAATGATTAAAATATTTTTGTTAATCCCATGAAATTTGATTAAATTATGTGAATAATTAAAATATTATTGTTAAACCCATGAAATTTGATTGAATATTGTTAATCATAAAAACGTTGGTGTTAAACCCATGAAATTTGATTGAATTATGGGAATGATATAAATCTTGTTTTAAACCCAAGAAATTTGATTGAATTGTGTGAATGATGAAAATGTTATTGTTAACCCCATGAAGTTTGATTAAATTATGTGAATGATGAAAATGTTGTTGTTAAACCCATGAAATTTGATTCAATTATGTGAATGATTAAAATATTATTCTTAAACCCATTAAATTTGATGAAATTTTGGAAATGATGAAAATGTTGTTGTTAAACCCATGAAATTTGATTGAATATTGTTAATCATAAAAATGTTGGTGTTAAACCCATGATATTTAATTGAATTATGTGAATGATGTAAATCATGTTTTAAACCCGTGAAATTTGATTGAATTGTGTGAATGATGAAAATGTTGTTGTTAAACCCTTGAAATTAGATAGAATTGTGTGAATGATGAAAATGTTGTTGTTAAACCCATGAAATTAGATAGAATTGTGTGAATGATGAAAATGTTGTTGTTAAACCCATGAAATTAGATAGAATTGTGTGAATGATGAAAATGTTGTTGTTAAACCCATGAAATTTGATTGAATATTGTTAATCATAAAAATGTTGGTGTTAAACCCATGAAATTTAATTGAATTGTGGGAATGATGTAAGTCATGTTTTAAACCCGTGAAGTTTGATTGAATTGTGTGAATGATGAAAATGTTGTTAAACTCATGAAATTAGATAGAATTGTGTGAATGATGACAATGTTGCTGTTAAACCAATGACATTTGATATAATTGTTTGAATGATTAAAATATTTTTGTTAATCCCATGAAATTTGATTAAATTATGTGAATAATTAAAATATTATTGTTAAACCCATGAAATTTGATTGAATATTGTTAATCATAAAAATGTTGGTGTTAAACCCATGAAATTTGATTGAATTATGGGAATGATATAAATCTTGTTTTAAACCCAAGAAATTTGATTGAATTGTGTGAATGATGAAAATGTTATTGTTAACCCCATGAAGTTTGATTAAATTATGTGAATGATGAAAATTTGTTGTTAAACCCATGAAATTTGATTCAATTATGTGAATGATGTAAATCATGTTTTAAACCCGTGACATTTGATTGAATTGTGTGAATGATGAAAATGTTGTTGTTAAACCCATGAAATTAGATAGAATTGTGTGAATGATGAAAATGTTGTTGTTAAACCCATGAAATTAGATAGAATTGTGTGAATGATGAAAATGTTATTGTTAAACCCATGAAATCTGATTGAATTGTGTGAATAATTAAAATATTATTGTTAAACCCATGAAATTTGATTAAATTATGGAAATGATGAAAATGTTGTTGTTAAACCCATGAAATTTGAATGAATATTGTTAATCATAAAAATGTTGGTGTTAAACCCATGAAATTTGATTGAATTATGGGAATGATATAAATCTTGTTTTAAACCCAAGAAATTTGATTGAATTGTGTGAATGATGAAAATGTTATTGTTAACCCCATGAAGTTTGATTAAATTATGTGAATGATGAAAATGTTGCTGTTAAACCAATGACATTTGAAACAATTGTGTGAATGATTAAAATATTTTTGTTAATCCCATGAAATTTGATTAAATTATGTGAATAATTAAAATATTATTGTTAAACCCATGAAATTTGATTGAATATTGTTAATCATAAAAACGTTGGTGTTAAACCCATGAAATTTGATTGAATTATGGGAATGATATAAATCTTGTTTTAAACCCAAGAAATTTGATTGAATTGTGTGAATGATGAAAATGTTATTGTTAACCCCATGAAGTTTGATTAAATTATGTGAATGATGAAAATGTTGTTGTTAAACCCATGAAATTTGATTCAATTATGTGAATGATTAAAATATTATTCTTAAACCCATTAAATTTGATGAAATTTTGGAAATGATGAAAATGTTGTTGTTAAACCCATGAAATTTGATTGAATATTGTTAATCATAAAAATGTTGGTGTTAAACCCATGATATTTAATTGAATTATGTGAATGATGTAAATCATGTTTTAAACCCGTGAAATTTGATTGAATTGTGTGAATGATGAAAATGTTGTTGTTAAACCCTTGAAATTAGATAGAATTGTGTGAATGATGAAAATGTTGTTGTTAAACCCATGAAATTAGATAGAATTGTGTGAATGATGAAAATGTTGTTGTTAAACCCATGAAATTAGATAGAATTGTGTGAATGATGAAAACGTTGTTGTTAAACCCATGAAATTTGATTGAATATTGTTAATCATAAAAATGTTGGTGTTAAACCCATGAAATTTAATTGAATTGTGGGAATGATGTAAGTCATGTTTTAAACCCGTGAAGTTTGATTGAATTGTGTGAATGATGAAAATGTTGTTAAACTCATGAAATTAGATAGAATTGTGTGAATGATGACAATGTTGCTGTTAAACCAATGACATTTGATATAATTGTTTGAATGATTAAAATATTTTTGTTAATCCCATGAAATTTGATTAAATTATGTGAATAATTAAAATATTATTGTTAAACCCATGAAATTTGATTGAATATTGTTAATCATAAAAATGTTGGTGTTAAACCCATGAAATTTGATTGAATTATGGGAATGATATAAATCTTGTTTTAAACCCAAGAAATTTGATTGAATTGTGTGAATGATGAAAATGTTATTGTTAACCCCATGAAGTTTGATTAAATTATGTGAATGATGAAAATTTGTTGTTAAACCCATGAAATTTGATTCAATTATGTGAATGATGTAAATCATGTTTTAAACCCGTGACATTTGATTGAATTGTGTGAATGATGAAAATGTTGTTGTTAAACCCATGAAATTAGATAGAATTGTGTGAATGATGAAAATGTTGTTGTTAAACCCATGAAATTAGATAGAATTGTGTGAATGATGAAAATGTTATTGTTAAACCCATGAAATCTGATTGAATTGTGTGAATAATTAAAATATTATTGTTAAACCCATGAAATTTGATTAAATTATGGAAATGATGAAAATGTTGTTGTAAAACCCATGAAATTTAATTGAATATTGTTAATCATAAAAATGTTGGTGTTAAACCCATGAAATTTGATTGAATTGTGGGAATGATGTAAATCTTGTTTTAAACGCAAGAAAGTTCATTGAATTGTGTGATTGATGAAAATGTTGTTGTTAAACCAATGAAATTTGATTAAATTGTATGAATGATGAAAATGTTGTTGTTAAACCGATGACATTTGATTCAATTATGTGAATGATTATAATATGGTTCTTAAACCCATGAAATTTTATTAAATTGTGTGAATAATTAAAATATTTTTGTTAAATCCATGAAATTTGATTAAATTGTGGAAATGATGAAAATGTTGTTGTTAAACCCATGAAATTTGATTGAATATTGTTAATCATAAAAATGTTGGTGTTAAACCCATGAAATTTTATTGAATTGTGGGAATGATGTAAATCATGTTTTAAACCCGTGAAATTTGATTGAATTGTGTGAATGATAAAAATGTTGTTGTTAAAACCCATGAAATTAGATAGAATTGTGTGAATGATGAAAATGTTGTTGTTAAACCCATGAAACTAGATAGAATTGTGTGAATGATGAAAATGTTGTTTTTAAACACATGAAATTAGATAGAATAGTGTGAATGATGAAAATGTTGTTGTTAAACCAATGAAATTAGATAGAATTGTGTAAATGATGAAAATGATGTTGGTAAACCCATGAAATTTGATTGAATTGTGTGAATAATTAAAATATTATTGTTAAACCCATGAAATTTGATTAAATTGTGGAAATGATGAAAATGTTGTTGTTAAACCCATGAAATTTGATTGAATATTGTTAATCATAAAAATATTGGTGCTAAACCCATGAAATTTGATTGAATTGTAGGAATGATGTAAATCTTGTTTAAAACCCAAGAAATTTGATTGAATTGTGTGAATGATGAAAATGTTGTTGTTAAACGCATGAAATTTGATTGAATATTGTTAATCATAAAAATGTTGGTGTTAAACCCATGAAATATAATTGAATTGTGGGAATGATGTAAATCATGTTTTAAATCCGTGAAGTTTGATTGAATTGTGTAAATGATGAAAATGTTGTTAAACCCATGAATTTAGATAGAATTGTGTGAATGATGAAAATGTTGTTGTTAAACCCATGAAATTAGATAGAATTCATTGAATGATGAAAATGTTGCTGTTAAACCCATGACATTTGAAACAATTGTGTGAATGATTAAAATATTTTTGTTAATCCCATGAAATTTGATTAAATTATGTGAATAATTAAAATATTATTGTTAAACCCATGAAATTTGATTGAATATTGTTAATCATAAAAACGTTGGTGTTAAACCCATGAAATTTGATTGAATTATGGGAATGATATAAATCTTGTTTTAAACCCAAGAAATTTGATTGAATTGTGTGAATGATGAAAATGTTATTGTTAACCCCATGAAGTTTGATTAAATTATGTGAATGATGAAAATGTTGTTGTTAAACCCATGAAATTTGATTCAATTATGTGAATGATTAAAATATTATTCTTAAACCCATTAAATTTGATGAAATTTTGGAAATGATGAAAATGTTGTTGTTAAACCCATGAAATTTGATTGAATATTGTTAATCATAAAAATGTTGGTGTTAAACCCATGATATTTAATTGAATTATGTGAATGATGTAAATCATGTTTTAAACCCGTGAAATTTGATTGAATTGTGTGAATGATGAAAATGTTGTTGTTAAACCCTTGAAATTAGATAGAATTGTGTGAATGATGAAAATGTTGTTGTTAAACCCATGAAATTAGATAGAATTGTGTGAATGATGAAAATGTTGTTGTTAAACCCATGAAATTAGATAGAATTGTGTGAATGATGAAAATGTTGTTGTTAAACCCATGAAATTTGATTGAATATTGTTAATCATAAAAATGTTGGTGTTAAACCCATGAAATTTAATTGAATTGTGGGAATGATGTAAGTCATGTTTTAAACCCGTGAAGTTTGATTGAATTGTGTGAATGATGAAAATGTTGTTAAACTCATGAAATTAGATAGAATTGTGTGAATGATGACAATGTTGCTGTTAAACCAATGACATTTGATATAATTGTTTGAATGATTAAATATTTTTGTTAATCCCATGAAATTTGATTAAATTATGTGAATAATTAAAATATTATTGTTAAACCCATGAAATTTGATTGAATATTGTTAATCATAAAAATGTTGGTGTTAAACCCATGAAATTTGATTGAATTATGGGAATGATATAAATCTTGTTTTAAACCCAAGAAATTTGATTGAATTGTGTGAATGATGAAAATGTTATTGTTAACCCCATGAAGTTTGATTAAATTATGTGAATGATGAAAATGTTGTTGTTAAACCCATGAAATTTGATTCAATTATGTGAATGATGTAAATCATGTTTTAAACCCATGAAATTTGATTGAATTGTGTGAATGATGAAAATGTTGTTGTTAAACCCATGAAATTAGATTGAATTGTGTGAATGATGAAAATGTTGTTGTTAAACCCATGAAATTAGATAGAATTGTGTGAATGATGAAAATGTTATTGTTAAACCCATGAAATTGATTGAATTGTGTGAATGATAAAAATTATTGTTAAACCCATGAAATTTGATTAAATTGTGAAATGATGAAAATGTTGTTGTAAACCCATGAAATTTAATTGAATATTGTTAATCATAAAAATGTTGGTGTTAAACCCATGAAATTTGATTGAATTGTGGAATGATGTAAATTGTTTTAAACCCATGAAAGTTGATTGAATTGTGTGAATGATGAAAATGTTGTTGTTAAACCAATGAAATTTGATTAAATTGTATGAATGATGAAAATGTTGTTGTTAAACCGATGACATTTGATTCAATTATGTGAATGATTATAATATGGTTCTTAAACCCATGAAATTTTATTAAATTGTGTGAATGATTAAAATATTTTTGTTAAATCCATGAAATTTGATTAAATTGTGGAAATGATGAAAATGTTGTTGTTAAACCCATGAAATTTGATTGAATATTGTTAATCATAAAAATGTTGGTGTTAAACCCATGAAATTTTATTGAATTGTGGGAATGATGTAAATCATGTTTTAAACCCGTGAAATTTGATTGAATTGTGTGAATGATAAAAATGTTGTGTTAAAACCCATGAAATTAGATAGAATTGTGTGAATGATGAAAATGTTGTTGTTAAACCCATGAAACTAGATAGAATTGTGTGAATGATGAAAATGTTGTTTTTAAACCCATGAAATTAGATAGAATAGTGTGAATGATGAAAATGTTGTTGTTAAACCAATGAAATTAGATAGAATTGTGTAAATGATGAAAATGATGTTGGTAAACCCATGAAATCTGATTGAATTGTGTGAATAATTAAAATATTATTGTTAAACCCATGAAATTTGATTAAATTGTGGAAATGATGAAAATGTTGTTGTTAAACCCATGAAATTTGATTGAATATTGTTAATCATAAAAATATTGGTGCTAAACCCATGAAATTTGATTGAATTGTAGGAATGATGTAAATCTTGTTAAAAACCAAGAAATTTGATTGAATTGTGTGAATGATGAAAATGTTGTTGTTAAACGCATGAAATTTGATTGAATATTGTTAATCATAAAAATGTTGGTGTTAAACCCATGAAATATATTGAATTGTGGGAATGATGTAAATCATGTTTTAAATCCGTGAAGTTTGATTGAATTGTGTAAATGATGAAAATGTTGTTAAACCCATGAATTTAGATAGAATTGTGTGAATGATGAAAATGTTGTTGTTAAACCCATGAAATTAGATAGAATTCATTGAATGATGAAAATGTTGCTGTTAAACCCATGACATTTGAAACAATTGTGTGAATGATTAAAATATTTTTGTTAATCCCATGAAATTTGATTAAATTATGTGAATAATTAAAATATTATTGTTAAACCCATGAAATTTGATTGAATATTGTTAATCATAAAAACGTTGGTGTTAAACCCATGAAATTTGATTGAATTATGGGAATGATATAAATCTTGTTTTAAACCCGTGAAATTTGATTGAATTGTGTGAATGATGAAAATGTTATTGTTAACCCCATGAAGTTTGATTAAATTATGTGAATGATGAAAATGTTGTTGTTAAACCCATGAAATTTGATTCAATTATGTGAATGATTAAAATATTATTCTTAAACCCATGAAATTTGATGAAATTTTGGAAATGATGAAAATGTTGTTGTTAAACCCATGAAATTTGATTGAATATTGTTAATCATAAAAATGTTGGTGTTAAACCCATGATATTTAATTGAATTATGTGAATGATGTAAATCATGTTTTAAACCCGTGAAATTTGATTGAATTGTGTGAATGATGAAAATGTTGTTGTTAAACCCTTGAAATTAGATAGAATTGTGTGAATGATGAAAATGTTGTTGTTAAACCCATGAAATTAGATAGAATTGTGTGAATGATGAAAATGTTGTTGTTAAACCCATGAAATTTGATTAAATTATGTGAATAATTAAAATATTATTGTTAAACCCATGAAATTTGATTGAATATTGTTAATCATAAAAATGTTGGTGTTAAACCCATGAAATTTGATTGAATTATGGGAATGATATAAATCTTGTTTTAAACCCAAGAAATTTGATTGAATTGTGTGAATGATGAAAATGTTATTGTTAACCCCATGAAGTTTGATTAAATTATGTGAATGATGAAAATGTTGTTGTTAAACCCATGAAATTTGATTCAATTATGTGAATGATTAAAATATTATTCTTAAACCCATTAAATTTGATGAAATTTTGGAAATGATGAAAATGTTGTTGTTAAACCCATGAAATTTGATTGAATATTGTTAATCATAAAAATGGTGGTGTTAAACCCATGATATTTAATTGAATTATGTGAATGATGTAAATCATGTTTTAAACCCGTGACATTTGATTGAATTGTGTGAATGATGAAAATGTTGTTCTTAAACCCATGAAATTAGATAGAATTGTGTGAATGATGAAAATGTTGTTGTTAAACCCATGAAATTAGATAGAATTGTGTGAATGATGAAAATGTTATTGTTAAACCCATGAAATCTGATTGAATTGTGTGAATAATTAAAATATTATTGTTAAACCCATGAAATTTGATGAAATTGTGGAAATGATGAAAATGTTGTTGTTAAACCCATGAAATTTGATTGAATATTTTTAATCATAAAAATGTTGGTGTTAAACCCATGAAATATAATTGAATTGTGGGAATGATGTAAATCATGTTTTAAACCCGTGAAGTTTGATTAAATTGTGTAAATGATGAAAATGCTGTTAAACCCATGAATTTAGATAGAATTGTGTGAATGATGAGAATGTTGTTGTTAAACCCATGAAATTAGATAGAATTCATTGAATGATGAAAATGTTGCTGTTAAACCCATGACATTTGATACAATTGTGTGAATGATTAAAATATTTTTGTTAAACCCATGAAATTTGATTAAATTATGTGAATAATTAAAATATTATTGTTAAACCCATGAAATTTGAATGAATATTGTTAATCATAAAAATGTTGGTGTTAAACCCATGAAATTTGATTGAATTATGGGAATGATATAAATCTTGTTTTAAACCTAAGAAATTTGATTGAATTGTGTGAATGATGAAAATGTTATTGTTAACCCCATGAAGTTTGATTAAATTATGTGAATGATGAAAATGTTGTTGTTAAACCCATGAAATTTGATTCAATTATGTGAATGATTAAAATATTATTCTTAAACCCATGAAATTTGATGAAATTTTGGAAATGATGAAAATGTTGTTGTTAAACCCATGAAATTTGATTGAATATTGTTAATCATAAAAATGTTGGTGTTAAACCCATGATATTTAATTGAATTATGTGAATGATGTAAATCATGTTTTAAATCCGTGAAATTTGATTGAATTGTGTGAATGATGAAAATGTTGTTGTTAAACCCTTGAAATTAGATAGAATTGTGTGAATGATGAAAATGTTGTTGTTAAACCCATGAAATTAGATAGAATTGTGTGAATGATGAAAATGTTGTTGTTAAACCCCTGAAATTAGATAGAATTGTGTGAATGATGAAAATGTTGTTAATAAACCCATGAAATTTGATTGAATATTGTTAATCATAAAAATGTTGGTGTTAAACCCATGAAATTTGATTGAATTATGGGAATGATATAAATCTTGTTTTAAACCCAAGAAATTTGATTGAATTGTGTGAATGATGAAAATGTTATTGTTAACCCATGAAATTTGATTAAATTATGTGAATGATGAAAATGTTGCTGTTAAACCAATGACATTTGAACAATTGTGTGAATGATTAAAATATTTTTGTTAATCCCATGAAATTTGATTAAATTATGTGAATAATTAAAATATTATTGTTAAACCCATGAAATTTGATTGAATATTGTTAATCATAAAAATGTTGGTGTTAAACCCATGAAATTTGATTGAATTATGGGAATGATATAAATCTTGTTTTAAACCCAAGAAATTTGATTGAATTGTGTGAATGATGAAAATGTTATTGTTAACCCCATGAAGTTTGATTAAATTATGTGAATGATGAAAATGTTGTTGTTAAACCCATGAAATTTGATTCAATTATGTGAATGATTAAAATATTATTCTTAAACCCATTAAATTTGATGAAATTTTGGAAATGATGAAAATGTTGTTGTTAAACCCATGAAATTTGATTGAATATTGTTAATCATAAAAATGGTGGTGTTAAACCCATGATATTTAATTGAATTATGTGAATGATGTAAATCATGTTTTAAACCCGTGACATTTGATTGAATTGTGTGAATGATGAAAATGTTGTTGTTAAACCCATGAAATTAGATAGAATTGTGTGAATGATGAAAATGTTGTTGTTAAACCCATGAAATTAGATAGAATTGTGTGAATGATGAAAATGTTATTGTTAAACCCATGAAATCTGATTGAATTGTGTGAATAATTAAAATATTATTGTTAAACCCATGAAATTTGATGAAATTGTGGAAATGATGAAAATGTTGTTGTTAAACCCATGAAATTTGATTGAATATTTTTAATCATAAAAATGTTGGTGTTAAACCCATGAAATATAATTGAATTGTGGGAATGATGTAAATCATGTTTTAAACCCGTGAAGTTTGATTGAATTGTGTAAATGATGAAAATGCTGTTAAACCCATGAATTTAGATAGAATTGTGTGAATGATGAGAATGTTGTTGTTAAACCCATGAAATTAGATAGAATTCATTGAATGATGAAAATGTTGCTGTTAAACCCATGACATTTGATACAATTGTGTGAATGATTAAAATATTTTTGTTAAACCCATGAAATTTGATTAAATTATGTGAATAATTAAAATATTATTGTTAAACCCATGAAATTTGAATGAATATTGTTAATCATAAAAATGTTGGTGTTAAACCCATGAAATTTGATTGAATTATGGGAATGATATAAATCTTGTTTTAAACCTAAGAAATTTGATTGAATTGTGTGAATGATGAAAATGTTATTGTTAACCCCATGAAGTTTGATTAAATTATGTGAATGATGAAAATGTTGTTGTTAAACCCATGAAATTTGATTCAATTATGTGAATGATTAAAATATTATTCTTAAACCCATGAAATTTGATGAAATTTTGGAAATGATGAAAATGTTGTTGTTAAACCCATGAAATTTGATTGAATATTGTTAATCATAAAAATGTTGGTGTTAAACCCATGATATTTAATTGAATTATGTGAATGATGTAAATCATGTTTTAAACCCGTGAAATTTGATTGAATTGTGTGAATGATGAAAATGTTGTTGTTAAACCCTTGAAATTAGATAGAATTGTGTGAATGATGAAAATGTTGTTGTTAAACCCATGAAATTAGATAGAATTGTGTGAATGATGAAAATGTTGTTGTTAAACCCCTGAAATTAGATAGAATTGTGTGAATGATGAAAATGTTGTTAATAAACCCATGAAATTTGATTGAATATTGTTAATCATAAAAATGTTGGTGTTAAACCCATGAAATTTGATTGAATTATGGGAATGATATAAATCTTGTTTTAAACCCAAGAAATTTGATTGAATTGTGTGAATGATGAAAATGTTATTGTTAACCCCATGAAGTTTGATTAAATTATGTGAATGATGAAAATGTTGCTGTTAAACCAATGACATTTGAACAATTGTGTGAATGATTAAAATATTTTTGTTAATCCCATGAAATTTGATTAAATTATGTGAATAATTAAAATATTATTGTTAAACCCATGAAATTTGATTGAATATTGTTAATCATAAAAATGTTGGTGTTAAACCCATGAAATTTGATTGAATTATGGGAATGATATAAATCTTGTTTTAAACCCAAGAAATTTGATTGAATTGTGTGAATGATGAAAATGTTATTGTTAACCCCATGAAGTTTGATTAAATTATGTGAATGATGAAAATGTTGTTGTTAAACCCATGAAATTTGATTCAATTATGTGAATGATTAAAATATTATTCTTAAACCCATTAAATTTGATGAAATTTTGGAAATGATGAAAATGTTGTTGTTAAACCCATGAAATTTGATTGAATATTGTTAATCATAAAAATGGTGGTGTTAAACCCATGATATTTAATTGAATTATGTGAATGATGTAAATCATGTTTTAAACCCGTGACATTTGATTGAATTGTGTGAATGATGAAAATGTTGTTGTTAAACCCATGAAATTAGATAGAATTGTGTGAATGATGAAAATGTTGTTGTTAAACCCATGAAATTAGATAGAATTGTGTGAATGATGAAAATGTTATTGTTAAACCCATGAAATCTGATTGAATTGTGTGAATAATTAAAATATTATTGTTAAACCCATGAAATTTGATGAAATTGTGGAAATGATGAAAATGTTGTTGTTAAACCCATGAAATTTGATTGAATATTTTTAATCATAAAAATGTTGGTGTTAAACCCATGAAATATAATTGAATTGTGGGAATGATGTAAATCATGTTTTAAACCCGTGAAGTTTGATTGAATTGTGTAAATGATGAAAATGCTGTTAAACCCATGAATTTAGATAGAATTGTGTGAATGATGAGAATGTTGTTGTTAAACCCATGAAATTAGATAGAATTCATTGAATGATGAAAATGTTGCTGTTAAACCCATGACATTTGATACAATTGTGTGAATGATTAAAATATTTTTGTTAAACCCATGAAATTTGATTAAATTATGTGAATAATTAAAATATTATTGTTAAACCCATGAAATTTGAATGAATATTGTTAATCATAAAAATGTTGGTGTTAAACCCATGAAATTTGATTGAATTATGGGAATGATATAAATCTTGTTTTAAACCCAAGAAATTTGATTGAATTGTGTGAATGATGAAAATGTTATTGTTAACCCCATGAAGTTTGATTAAATTATGTGAATGATGAAAATGTTGTTGTTAAACCCATGAAATTTGATTCAATTATGTGAATGATTAAAATATTATTCTTAAACCCATGAAATTTGATGAAATTTTGGAAATGATGAAAATGTTGTTGTTAAACCCATGAAATTTGATTGAATATTGTTAATCATAAAAATGTTGGTGTTAAACCCATGATATTTAATTGAATTATGTGAATGATGTAAATCATGTTTTAAACCCGTGAAATTTGATTGAATTGTGTGAATGATGAAAATGTTGTTGTTAAACCCTTGAAATTAGATAGAATTGTGTGAATGATGAAAATGTTGTTGTTAAACCCATGAAATTAGATAGAATTGTGTGAATGATGAAAATGTTGTTGTTAAACCCCTGAAATTAGATAGAATTGTGTGAATGATGAAAATGTTGTTGTTAAACCCATGAAATTTGATTGAATATTGTTAATCATAAAAATGTTGGTGTTAAACCCATGAAATTTAATTGAATTGTGGGAATGATGTAAATCATGTTTTAAACCCGTGAAGTTTGATTGAATTGTGTGAATGATGAAAATGTTGTTAAACTCATGAAATTAGATCGAATTGTGTGAATGATGACAATGTTGCTGTTAAACCAATGACATTTGATATAATTGTTTGAATGATTAAAATATTTTTGTTAATCCCATGAAATTTGATTAAATTATGTGAATAATTAAAATATTATTGTTAAACCCATGAAATTTGATTGAATATTGTTAATCATAAAAATGTTGGTGTTAAACCCATGAAATTTGATTGAATTATGGGAATGATATAAATCTTGTTTTAAACCCAAGAAATTTGATTGAATTGTGTGAATGATGAAAATGTTATTGTTAACCCCATGAAGTTTGATTAAATTATGTGAATGATGAAAATGTTGTTGTTAAACCCATGAAATTTGATTCAATTATGTGAATGATTAAAATATTATTCTTAAACCCATTAAATTTGATGAAATTTTGGAAATGATGAAAATGTTGTTGTTAAACCCATGAAATTTGATTGAATATTGTTAATCATAAAAATGTTGGTGTTAAACCCATGATATTTAATTGAATTATGTGAATGATGTAAATCATGTTTTAAACCCGTGACATTTGATTGAATTGTGTGAATGATGAAAATGTTGTTCTTAAACCCATGAAATTAGATAGAATTGTGTGAATGATGAAAATGTTGTTGTTAAACCCATGAAATTAGATAGAATTGTGTGAAAGATGAAAATGTTATTGTTAAACCCATGAAATCTGATTGAATTGTGTGAATATTTAAATATTATTGTTAAACCCATGAAATTTGATGAAATTGTGGAAATGATGAAAATGTTGTTGTTAAACCCATGAAATTTGATTGAATATTTTTAATCATAAAAATGTTGGTGTTAAACCCATGAAATATAATTGAATTGTGGGAATGATGTAAATCATGTTTTAAACCCGTGAAGTTTGATTGAATTGTGTAAATGATGAAAATGTTGTTAAACCCATGAATTTAGATAGAATTGTGTGAATGATGAGAATGTTGTTGTTAAACCCATGAAATTAGATTGAATTCATTGAATGATGAAAATGTTGCTGTTAAACCCATGACATTTGATACAATTGTGTGAATGATTAAAATATTTTTGTTAAACCCATGAAATTTGATTAAATTATGTGAATAATTAAAATATTATTGTTAAACCCATGAAATTTGATTGAATATTGTTAATCATAAAAACGTTGGTGTTAAACCCATGAAATTTGATTGAATTATGGGAATGATATAAATCATGTTTTAAACCCAAGAAATTTGAATGAATTGTGTGAATGATGAAAATGTTATTGTTAACCCCATGAAGTTTGATTAAATTATGTGAATGATGAAAATGTTGTTGTTAAACCCATGAAATTTGATTCAATTATGTGAATGATTAAAATATTATTCTTAAACCCATGAAATTTGATGAAATTTTGGAAATGATGAAAATGTTGTTGTTAAACCCATGAAATTTGATTGAATATTGTTAATCATAAAAATGTTGGTGTTAAACCCATGATATTTAATTGAATTATGTGAATGATTTAAATCATGTTTTAAACCCGTGAAATTTGATTGAATTGTGTGAATGATGAAAATGTTGTTGTTAAACCCTTGAAATTAGATAGAATTGTGTGAATGATGAAAATGTTGTTGTTAAACCCATGAAATTAGATAGAATTGTGTGAATGATGAAAATGTTATTTTTAAACCCATGAAATTAGATAGAATTGTGTGAATGATGAAAATGTTGTTGTTAAACCCATGAAATTTGATTGAATATTGTTAATCATAAAAATGTTGGTGTTAAACCCATGAAATTTAATTGAATTGTGGGAATGATGTAAATCATGTTTTAAACCCGTGAAGTTTGATTGAATTGTGTGAATGATGAAAATGTTGTTAAACTCATGAAATTAGATAGAATTGTGTGAATGATGACAATGTTGCTGTTAAACCAATGACATTTGAAACAATTGTGTGAATGATTAAAATATTTTTGTTAATCCCATGAAATTTGATTAAATTATGTGAATAATTAAAATATTATTGTTAAACCCATGAAATTTGATTGAATATTGTTAATCATAAAAACGTTGGTGTTAAACCCATGAAATTTGATTGAATTATGGGAATGATATAAATCTTGTTTTAAACCCAAGAAATTTGATTGAATTGTGTGAATGATGAAAATGTTATTGTTAACCCCATGAAGTTTGATTAAATTATGTGAATGATGAAAATGTTGTTGTTAAACCCATGAAATTTGATTCAATTATGTGAATGATTAAAATATTATTCTTAAACCCATTAAATTTGATGAAATTTTGGAAATGATGAAAATGTTGTTGTTAAACCCATGAAATTTGATTGAATATTGTTAATCATAAAAATGTTGGTGTTAAACCCATGATATTTAATTGAATTATGTGAATGATGTAAATCATGTTTTAAACCCGTGAAATTTGATTGAATTGTGTGAATGATGAAAATGTTGTTGTTAAACCCTTGAAATTAGATAGAATTGTGTGAATGATGAAAATGTTGTTGTTAAACCCATGAAATTAGATAGAATTGTGTGAATGATGAAAATGTTGTTGTTAAACCCATGAAATTAGATAGAATTGTGTGAATGATGAAAACGTTGTTGTTAAACCCATGAAATTTGATTGAATATTGTTAATCATAAAAATGTTGGTGTTAAACCCATGAAATTTAATTGAATTGTGGGAATGATGTAAGTCATGTTTTAAACCCGTGAAGTTTGATTGAATTGTGTGAATGATGAAAATGTTGTTAAACTCATGAAATTAGATAGAATTGTGTGAATGATGACAATGTTGCTGTTAAACCAATGACATTTGATATAATTGTTTGAATGATTAAAATATTTTTGTTAATCCCATGAAATTTGATTAAATTATGTGAATAATTAAAATATTATTGTTAAACCCATGAAATTTGATTGAATATTGTTAATCATAAAAATGTTGGTGTTAAACCCATGAAATTTGATTGAATTATGGGAATGATATAAATCTTGTTTTAAACCCAAGAAATTTGATTGAATTGTGTGAATGATGAAAATGTTATTGTTAACCCCATGAAGTTTGATTAAATTATGTGAATGATGAAAATTTGTTGTTAAACCCATGAAATTTGATTCAATTATGTGAATGATGTAAATCATGTTTTAAACCCGTGACATTTGATTGAATTGTGTGAATGATGAAAATGTTGTTGTTAAACCCATGAAATTAGATAGAATTGTGTGAATGATGAAAATGTTGTTGTTAAACCCATGAAATTAGATAGAATTGTGTGAATGATGAAAATGTTATTGTTAAACCCATGAAATCTGATTGAATTGTGTGAATAATTAAAATATTATTGTTAAACCCATGAAATTTGATTAAATTATGGAAATGATGAAAATGTTGTTGTAAAACCCATGAAATTTAATTGAATATTGTTAATCATAAAAATGTTGGTGTTAAACCCATGAAATTTGATTGAATTGTGGGAATGATGTAAATCTTGTTTTAAACGCAAGAAAGTTCATTGAATTGTGTGATTGATGAAAATGTTGTTGTTAAACCAATGAAATTTGATTAAATTGTATGAATGATGAAAATGTTGTTGTTAAACCGATGACATTTGATTCAATTATGTGAATGATTATAATATGGTTCTTAAACCCATGAAATTTTATTAAATTGTGTGAATAATTAAAATATTTTTGTTAAATCCATGAAATTTGATTAAATTGTGGAAATGATGAAAATGTTGTTGTTAAACCCATGAAATTTGATTGAATATTGTTAATCATAAAAATGTTGGTGTTAAACCCATGAAATTTTATTGAATTGTGGGAATGATGTAAATCATGTTTTAAACCCGTGAAATTTGATTGAATTGTGTGAATGATAAAAATGTTGTTGTTAAACCCATGAAATTAGATAGAATTGTGTGAATGATGAAAATGTTGTTGTTAAACCCATGAAACTAGATAGAATTGTGTGAATGATGAAAATGTTGTTTTTAAACACATGAAATTAGATAGAATAGTGTGAATGATGAAAATGTTGTTGTTAAACCAATGAAATTAGATAGAATTGTGTAAATGATGAAAATGATGTTGGTAAACCCATGAAATCTGATTGAATTGTGTGAATAATTAAAATATTATTGTTAAACCCATGAAATTTGATTAAATTGTGGAAATGATGAAAATGTTGTTGTTAAACCCATGAAATTTGATTGAATATTGTTAATCATAAAAATATTGGTGCTAAACCCATGAAATTTGATTGAATTGTAGGAATGATGTAAATCTTGTTTAAAACCCAAGAAATTTGATTGAATTGTGTGAATGATGAAAATGTTGTTGTTAAACGCATGAAATTTGATTGAATATTGTTAATCATAAAAATGTTGGTGTTAAACCCATGAAATATAATTGAATTGTGGGAATGATGTAAATCATGTTTTAAATCCGTGAAGTTTGATTGAATTGTGTAAATGATGAAAATGTTGTTAAACCCATGAATTTAGATAGAATTGTGTGAATGATGAAAATGTTGTTGTTAAACCCATGAAATTAGATAGAATTCATTGAATGATGAAAATGTTGCTGTTAAACCCATGACATTTGATACAATTGTGTGAATGATTAAAATATTTTTGTTAAACCCATGAAATTTGATTAAATTATGTGAATAATTAAAATATTATTGTTAAACCCATGAAATTTGAATGAATATTGTTAATCATAAAAATGTTGGTGTTAAACCCATGAAATTTGATTGAATTATGGGAATGATATAAATCTTGTTTTAAACCCAAGAAATTTGATTGAATTGTGTGAATGATGAAAATGTTATTGTTAACCCCATGAAGTTTGATTAAATTATGTGAATGATGAAAATGTTGTTGTTAAACCCATGAAATTTGATTCAATTATGTGAATGATTAAAATATTATTCTTAAACCCATGAAATTTGATGAAATTTTGGAAATGATGAAAATGTTGTTGTTAAACCCATGAAATTTGATTGAATATTGTTAATCATAAAAATGTTGGTGTTAAACCCATGATATTTAATTGAATTATGTGAATGATGTAAATCATGTTTTAAACCCGTGAAATTTGATTGAATTGTGTGAATGATGAAAATGTTGTTGTTAAACCCTTGAAATTAGATAGAATTGTGTGAATGATG
This sequence comes from Lathyrus oleraceus, assembly GCF_024323335.1. Classification (NCBI taxonomy): domain Eukaryota; kingdom Viridiplantae; phylum Streptophyta; class Magnoliopsida; order Fabales; family Fabaceae; genus Lathyrus; species Lathyrus oleraceus. The sequence goes on along the minus strand of NW_026112749.1, from coordinate 36,995 downwards.
AAAATGTTGTTGTTAAACCCATGAAATTAGATAGAATTGTGTGAATGATGAAAATGTTGTTGTTAAACCCATGAAATTAGATAGAATTGTGTGAATGATGAAAATGTTGTTGTTAAACCCATGAAATTTGATTGAATATTGTTAATCATAAAAATGTTGGTGTTAAACCCATGAAATTTAATTGAATTGTGGGAATGATGTAAATCATGTTTTAAACCCGTGAAGTTTGATTGAATTGTGTGAATGATGAAAATGTTGTTAAACTCATGAAATTATATCGAATTGTGTGAATGATGACAATGTTGCTGTTAAACCAATGACATTTGATATAATTGTTTGAATGATTAAAATATTTTTGTTAATCCCATGAAATTTGATTAAATTATGTGAATAATTAAAATATTATTGTTAAACCCATGAAATTAGATTGAATATTGTTAATCATAAAAATGTTGGTGTTAAACCCATGAAATTTGATTGAATTATGGGAATGATATAAATCTTGTTTTAAACCCAAGAAATTTGATTGAATTGTGTGAATGATGAAAATGTTATTGTTAACCCCATGAAGTTTGATTAAATTATGTGAATGATGAAAATGTTGTTGTTAAACCCATGAAATTTGATTCAATTATGTGAATGATTAAAATATTATTCTTAAACCCATTAAATTTGATGAAATTTTGGAAATGATGAAAATGTTGTTGTTAAACCCATGAAATTTGATTGAATATTGTTAATCATAAAAATGTTGGTGTTAAACCCATGATATTTAATTGAATTATGTGAATGATGTAAATCATGTTTTAAACCCGTGACATTTGATTGAATTGTGTGAATGATGAAAATGTTGTTGTTAAACCCATGAAATTAGATAGAATTGTGTGAATGATGAAAATGTTGTTGTTAAACCCATGAAATTAGATAGAATTGTGTGAATGATGAAAATGTTATTGTTAAACCCATGAAATCTGATTGAATTGTGTGAATAATTAAAATATTATTGTTAAACCCATGAAATTTGATGAAATTGTGGAAATGATGAAAATGTTGTTGTTAAACCCATGAAATTTGATTGAATATTTTAATCATAAAAATGTTGGTGTTAAACCCATGAAATATAATTGAATTGTGGGAATGATGTAAATCATGTTTTAAACCCGTGAAGTTTTATTGAATTGTGTAAATGATGAAAATGCTGTTAAACCCATGAATTTAGATAGAATTGTGTGAATGATGAGAATGTTGTTGTTAAACCCATGAAATTAGATAGAATTCATTGAATGATGAAAATGTTGCTGTTAAACCCATGACATTTGATACAATTGTGTGAATGATTAAAATATTTTTGTTAAACCCATGAAATTTGATTAAATTATGTGAATAATTAAAATATTATTGTTAAACCCATGAAATTTGAATGAATATTGTTAATCATAAAAATGTTGGTGTTAAACCCATGAAATTTGATTGAATTATGGGAATGATATAAATCTTGTTTTAAACCTAAGAAATTTGATTGAATTGTGTGAATGATGAAAATGTTATTGTTAACCCCATGAAGTTTGATTAAATTATGTGAATGATGAAAATGTTGTTGTTAAACCCATGAAATTTGATTCAATTATGTGAATGATTAAAATATTATTCTTAAACCCATGAAATTTGATGAAATTTTGGAAATGATGAAAATGTTGTTGTTAAACCCATGAAATTTGATTGAATATTGTTAATCATAAAAATGTTGGTGTTAAACCCATGATATTTAATTGAATTATGTGAATGATGTAAATCATGTTTTAAACCCATGAAATTTGATTGAATATTGTTAATCATAAAAATATTGGTGCTAAACCCATGAAATTTGATTGAATTGTAGGAATGATGTAAATCTTGTTTAAAACCCAAGAAATTTGATTGAATTGTGTGAATGATGAAAATGTTGTTGTTAAACGCATGAAATTTGATTGAATATTGTTAATCATAAAAATGTTGGTGTTAAACCCATGAAATATAATTGAATTGTGGGAATGATGTAAATCATGTTTTAAATCCGTGAAGTTTGATTGAATTGTGTAAATGATGAAAATGTTGTTAAACCCATGAATTTAGATAGAATTGTGTGAATGATGAAAATGTTGTTGTTAAACCCATGAAATTAGATAGAATTCATTGAATGATGAAAATGTTGCTGTTAAACCCATGACATTTGATACAATTGTGTGAATGATTAAAATATTTTTGTTAAACCCATGAAATTTGATTAAATTATGTGAATAATTAAAATATTATTGTTAAACCCATGAAATTTGAATGAATATTGTTAATCATAAAAATGTTGGTGTTAAACCCATGAAATTTGATTGAATTATGGGAATGATATAAATCTTGTTTTAAACCCAAGAAATTTGATTGAATTGTGTGAATGATGAAAATGTTATTGTTAACCCCATGAAGTTTGATTAAATTATGTGAATGATGAAAATGTTGTTGTTAAACCCATGAAATTTGATTCAATTATGTGAATGATTAAAATATTATTCTTAAACCCATGAAATTTGATGAAATTTTGGAAATGATGAAAATGTTGTTGTTAAACCCATGAAATTTGATTGAATATTGTTAATCATAAAAATGTTGGTGTTAAACCCATGATATTTAATTGAATTATGTGAATGATGTAAATCATGTTTTAAACCCGTGAAATTTGATTGAATTGTGTGAATGATGAAAATGTTGTTGTTAAACCCTTGAAATTAGATAGAATTGTGTGAATGATGAAAATGTTGTTGTTAAACCCATGAAATTAGATAGAATTGTGTGAATGATGAAAATGTTGTTGTTAAACCCATGAAATTAGATAGAATTGTGTGAATGATGAAAATGTTGTTGTTAAACCCATGAAATTTGATTGAATATTGTTAATCATAAAAATGTTGGTGTTAAACCCATGAAATTTAATTGAATTGTGGGAATGATGTAAATCATGTTTTAAACCCGTGAAGTTTGATTGAATTGTGTGAATGATGAAAATGTTGTTAAACTCATGAAATTAGATCGAATTGTGTGAATGATGACAATGTTGCTGTTAAACCAATGACATTTGATATAATTGTTTGAATGATTAAAATATTTTTGTTAATCCCATGAAATTTGATTAAATTATGTGAATAATTAAAATATTATTGTTAAACCCATGAAATTTGATTGAATATTGTTAATCATAAAAATGTTGGTGTTAAACCCATGAAATTTGATTGAATTATGGGAATGATATAAATCTTGTTTTAAACCCAAGAAATTTGATTGAATTGTGTGAATGATGAAAATGTTATTGTTAACCCCATGAAGTTTGATTAAATTATGTGAATGATGAAAATGTTGTTGTTAAACCCATGAAATTTGATTCAATTATGTGAATGATTAAAATATTATTCTTAAACCCATTAAATTTGATGAAATTTTGGAAATGATGAAAATGTTGTTGTTAAACCCATGAAATTTGATTGAATATTGGTAATCATAAAAATGGTGGTGTTAAACCCATGATATTTAATTGAATTATGTGAATGATGTAAATCATGTTTTAAACCCGTGACATTTGATTGAATTGTGTGAATGATGAAAATGTTGTTCTTAAACCCATGAAATTAGATAGAATTGTGTGAATGATGAAAATGTTGTTGTTAAACCCATGAAATTAGATAGAATTGTGTGAATGATGAAAATGTTATTGTTAAACCCATGAAATCTGATTGAATTGTGTGAATAATTAAAATATTATTGTTAAACCCATGAAATTTGATGAAATTGTGGAAATGATGAAAATGTTGTTGTTAAACCCATGAAATTTGATTGAATATTTTTAATCATAAAAATGTTGGTGTTAAACCCATGAAATATAATTGAATTGTGGGAATGATGTAAATCATGTTTTAAACCCGTGAAGTTTGATTGAATTGTGTAAATGATGAAAATGCTGTTAAACCCATGAATTTAGATAGAATTGTGTGAATGATGAGAATGTTGTTGTTAAACCCATGAAATTAGATAGAATTCATTGAATGATGAAAATGTTGCTGTTAAACCCATGACATTTGATACAATTGTGTGAATGATTAAAATATTTTTGTTAAACCCATGAAATTTGATTAAATTATGTGAATAATTAAAATATTATTGTTAAACCCATGAAATTTGAATGAATATTGTTAATCATAAAAATGTTGGTGTTAAACCCATGAAATTTGATTGAATTATGGGAATGATATAAATCTTGTTTTAAACCTAAGAAATTTGATTGAATTGTGTGAATGATGAAAATGTTATTGTTAACCCCATGAAGTTTGATTAAATTATGTGAATGATGAAAATGTTGTTGTTAAACCCATGAAATTTGATTCAATTATGTGAATGATTAAAATATTATTCTTAAACCCATGAAATTTGATGAAATTTTGGAAATGATGAAAATGTTGTTGTTAAACCCATGAAATTTGATTGAATATTGTTAATCATAAAAATGTTGGTGTTAAACCCATGATATTTAATTGAATTATGTGAATGATGTAAATCATGTTTTAAACCCGTGAAATTTGATTGAATTGTGTGAATGATGAAAATGTTGTTGTTAAACCCTTGAAATTAGATAGAATTGTGTGAATGATGAAAATGTTGTTGTTAAACCCATGAAATTAGATAGAATTGTGTGAATGATGAAAATGTTGTTGTTAAACCCCTGAAATTAGATAGAATTGTGTGAATGATGAAAATGTTGTTGTTAAACCCATGAAATTTGATTGAATATTGTTAATCATAAAAATGTTGGTGTTAAACCCATGAAATTTAATTGAATTGTGGGAATGATGTAAATCATGTTTTAAACCCGTGAAGTTTGATTGAATTGTGTGAATGATGAAAATGTTGTTAAACTCATGAAATTAGATCGAATTGTGTGAATGATGACAATGTTGCTGTTAAACCAATGACATTTGATATAATTGTTTGAATGATTAAAATATTTTTGTTAATCCCATGAAATTTGATTAAATTATGTGAATAATTAAAATATTATTGTTAAACCCATGAAATTTGATTGAATATTGTTAATCATAAAAATGTTGGTGTTAAACCCATGAAATTTGATTGAATTATGGGAATGATATAAATCTTGTTTTAAACCCAAGAAATTTGATTGAATTGTGTGAATGATGAAAATGTTATTGTTAACCCCATGAAGTTTGATTAAATTATGTGAATGATGAAAATGTTGTTGTTAAACCCATGAAATTTGATTCAATTATGTGAATGATTAAAATATTATTCTTAAACCCATTAAATTTGATGAAATTTTGGAAATGATGAAAATGTTGTTGTTAAACCCATGAAATTTGATTGAATATTGTTAATCATAAAAATGTTGGTGTTAAACCCATGATATTTAATTGAATTATGTGAATGATGTAAATCATGTTTTAAACCCGTGACATTTGATTGAATTGTGTGAATGATGAAAATGTTGTTGTTAAACCCATGAAATTAGATAGAATTGTGTGAATGATGAAAATGTTGTTGTTAAACCCATGAAATTAGATAGAATTGTGTGAATGATGAAAATGTTATTGTTAAACCCATGAAATTAGATAGAATTGTGTGAATGATGAAAATGTTGTTGTTAAACCCATGAAATTTGATTGAATATTGTTAATCATAAAAATGTTGGTGTTAAACCATTGAAATTTAATTGAATTGTGGGAATGATGTAAGTCATGTTTTAAACCCGTGAAGTTTGATTGAATTGTGTAAATGATGAAAATGTTGTTAAACCCATGAATTTAGATAGAATTGTGTGAATGATGAAAATGTTGTTGTTAAACCCATGAAATTAGATAGAATTCATTGAATGATGAAAATGTTGCTGTTAAACCCATGACATTTGATACAATTGTGTGAATGATTAAAATATTTTTGTTAAACCCATGAAATTTGATTAAATTATGTGAATAATTAAAATATTATTGTTAAACCCATGAAATTTGAATGAATATTGTTAATCATAAAAATGTTGGTGTTAAACCCATGAAATTTGATTGAATTATGGGAATGATATAAATCTTGTTTTAAACCCAAGAAATTTGATTGAATTGTGTGAATGATGAAAATGTTATTGTTAACCCCATGAAGTTTGATTAAATTATGTGAATGATGAAAATGTTGTTGTTAAACCCATGAAATTTGATTCAATTATGTGAATGATTAAAATATTATTCTTAAACCCATGAAATTTGATGAAATTTTGGAAATGATGAAAATGTTGTTGTTAAACCCATGAAATTTGATTGAATATTGTTAATCATAAAAATTTTGGTGTTAAACCCATGATATTTAATTGAATTATGTGAATGATGTAAATCATGTTTTAAACCCGTGAAATTTGATTGAATTGTGTGAATGATGAAAATGTTGTTGTTAAACCCTTGAAATTAGATAGAATTGTGTGAATGATGAAAATGTTGTTGTTAAACCCATGAAATTTGATTGAATATTGTTAATCATAAAAATGTTGGTGTTAAACCCATGAAATTTAATTGAATTGTGGGAATGATGTAAATCATGTTTTAAACCCGTGAAGTTTGATTGAATTGTGTGAATGATGAAAATGTTGTTAAACTCATGAAATTAGATCGAATTGTGTGAATGATGACAATGTTGCTGTTAAACCAATGACATTTGATATAATTGTTTGAATGATTAAAATATTTTTGTTAATCCCATGAAATTTGATTAAATTATGTGAATAATTAAAATATTATTGTTAAACCCATGAAATTTGATTGAATATTGTTAATCATAAAAATGTTGGTGTTAAACCCATGAAATTTGATTGAATTATGGGAATGATATAATTCTTGTTTTAAACCCAAGAAATTTGATTGAATTGTGTGAATGATGAAAATGTTATTGTTAACCCCATGAAGTTTGATTAAATTATGTGAATGATGAAAATGTTGTTGTTAAACCCATGAAATTTGATTCAATTATGTGAATGATTAAAATATTATTCTTAAACCCATTAAATTTGATGAAATTTTGGAAATGATGAAAATGTTGTAGTTAAACCCATGAAATTTGATTGAATATTGTTAATCATAAAAATGGTGGTGTTAAACCCATGATATTTAATTGAATTATGTGAATGATGTAAATCATGTTTTAAACCCGTGACATTTGATTGAATTGTGTGAATGATGAAAATGTTGTTGTTAAACCCATGAAATTAGATAGAATTGTGTGAATGATGAAAATGTTGTTGTTAAACCCATGAAATTAGATAGAATTGTGTGAATGATGAAAATGTTATTGTTAAACCCATGAAATCTGATTGAATTGTGTGAATAATTAAAATATTATTGTTAAACCCATGAAATTTGATGAAATTGTGGAAATGATGAAAATGTTGTTGTTAAACCCATGAAATTTGACTGAATATTTTTAATCATAAAAATGTTGGTGTTAAACCCATGAAATATAATTGAATTGTGGGAATGATGTAAATCATGTTTTAAACCCGTGAAGTTTGATTGAATTGTGTAAATGATGAAAATGCTGTTAAACCCATGAATTTAGATAGAATTGTGTGAATGATGAGAATGTTGTTGTTAAACCCATGAAATTAGATAGAATTCATTGAATGATGAAAATGTTGCTGTTAAACCCATGACGTTTGATACAATTGTGTGAATGATTAAAATATTTTTGTTAAACCCATGAAATTTGATTAAATTATGTGAATAATTAAAATATTATTGTTAAACCCATGAAATTTGAATGAATATTGTTAATCATAAAAATGTTGGTGTTAAACCCATGAAATTTGATTGAATTATGGGAATGATATAAATCTTGTTTTAAACCTAAGAAATTTGATTGAATTGTGTGAATGATGAAAATGTTATTGTTAACCCCATGAAGTTTGATTAAATTATGTGAATGATGAAAATGTTGTTGTTAAACCCATGAAATTTGATTCAATTATGTGAATGATTAAAATATTATTCTTAAACCCATGAAATTTGATGAAATTTTGGAAATGATGAAAATGTTGTTGTTAAACCCATGAAATTTGATTGAATATTGTTAATCATAAAAATGTTGGTGTTAAACCCATGATATTTAATTGAATTATGTGAATGATGTAAATCATGTTTTAAACCCGTGAAATTTGATTGAATTGTGTGAATGATGAAAATGTTGTTGTTAAACCCTTGAAATTAGATAGAATTGTGTGAATGATGAAAATGTTGTTGTTAAACCCATGAAATTAGATAGAATTGTGTGAATGATGAAAATGTTGTTGTTAAACCCCTGAAATTAGATAGAATTGTGTGAATGATGAAAATGTTGTTGTTAAACCCATGAAATTTGATTGAATATTGTTAATCATAAAAATGTTGGTGTTAAACCCATGAAATTTAATTGAATTGTGGGAATGATGTAAATCATGTTTTAAACCCGTGAAGTTTGATTGAATTGTGTGAATGATGAAAATGTTGTTAAACTTATGAAATTAGATCGAATTGTGTGAATGAAGACAATGTTGCTGTTAAACCAATGACATTTGATATAATTGTTTGAATGATTAAAATATTTTTGTTAATCCCATGAAATTTGATTAAATTATGTGAATAATTAAAATATTATTGTTAAACCCATGAAATTTGATTGAATATTGTTAATCATAAAAATGTTGGTGTTAAACCCATGAAATTTGATTGAATTATGGGAATGATATAAATCTTGTTTTAAACCCAAGAAATTTGATTGAATTGTGTGAATGATGAAAATGTTATTGTTAACCCCATGAAGTTTGATTAAATTATGTGAATGATGAAAATGTTGTTGTTAAACCCATGAAATTTGATTCAATTATGTGAATGATTAAAATATTATTCTTAAACCCATTAAATTTGATGAAATTTTGGAAATGATGAAAATGTTGTTGTTAAACCCATGAAATTTGATTGAATATTGTTAATCATAAAAATGTTGGTGTTAAACCCATGATATTTAATTGAATTATGTGAATGATGTAAATCATGTTTTAAACCCGTGACATTTGATTGAATTGTGTGAATGATGAAAATGTTGTTGTTAAACCCATGAAATTAGATAGAATTGTGTGAATGATGAAAATGTTGTTGTTAAACCCATGAAATTAGATAGAATTGTGTGAATGATGAAAATGTTATTGTTAAACCCATGAAATTAGATAGAATTGTGTGAATGATGAAAATGTTGTTGTTAAACCCATGAAATTTGATTGAATATTGTTAATCATAAAAATGTTGGTGTTAAACCCATGAAATTTAATTGAATTGTGGGAATGATGTAAGTCATGTTTTAAACCCGTGAAGTTTGATTGAATTGTGTAAATGATGAAAATGTTGTTAAACCCATGAATTTAGATAGAATTGTGTGAATGATGAAAATGTTGTTGTTAAACCCATGAAATTAGATAGAATTCATTGAATGATGAAAATGTTGCTGTTAAACCCATGACATTTGATACAATTGTGTGAATGATTAAAATATTTTTGTTAAACCCATGAAATTTGATTAAATTATGTGAATAATTAAAATATTATTGTTAAACCCATGAAATTTGAATGAATATTGTTAATCATAAAAATGTTGGTGTTAAACCCATGAAATTTGATTGAATTATGGGAATGATATAAATCTTGTTTTAAACCCAAGAAATTTGATTGAATTGTGTGAATGATGAAAATGTTATTGTTAACCCCATGAAGTTTGATTAAATTATGTGAATGATGAAAATGTTGTTGTTAAACCCATGAAATTTGATTCAATTATATGAATGATTAAAATATTATTCTTAAACCCATGAAATTTGATGAAATTTTGGAAATGATGAAAATGTTGTTGTTAAACCCATGAAATTTGATTGAATATTGTTAATCATAAAAATTTTGGTGTTAAACCCATGATATTTAATTGAATTATGTGAATGATGTAAATCATGTTTTAAACCCGTGAAATTTGATTGAATTGTGTGAATGATGAAAATGTTGTTGTTAAACCCTTGAAATTAGATAGAATTGTGTGAATGATGAAAATGTTGTTGTTAAACCCATGAAATTAGATAGAATTGTGTGAATGATGAAAATGTTGTTGTTAAACCCATGAAATTAGATAGAATTGTGTGAATGATGAAAATGTTGTTGTTAAACCCATGAAATTTGATTGAATATTGTTAATCATAAAAATGTTGGTGTTAAACCCATGAAATTTAATTGAATTGTGGGAATGATGTAAATCATGTTTTAAACCCGTGAAGTTTGATTGAATTGTGTGAATGATGAAAATGTTGTTAAACTCATGAAATTAGATCGAATTGTGTGAATGATGACAATGTTGCTGTTAAACCAATGACATTTGATATAATTGTTTGAATGATTAAAATATTTTTGTTAATCCCATGAAATTTGATTAAATTATGTGAATAATTAAAATATTATTGTTAAACCCATGAAATTTGATTGAATATTGTTAATCATAAAAATGTTGGTGTTAAACCCATGAAATTTGATTGAATTATGGGAATGATATAAATCTTGTTTTAAACCCAAGAAATTTGATTGAATTGTGTGAATGATGAAAATGTTATTGTTAACCCCATGAAGTTTGATTAAATTATGTGAATGATGAAAATGTTGTTGTTAAACCCATGAAATTTGATTCAATTATGTGAATGATTAAAATATTATTCGTAAACCCATTAAATTTGATGAAATTTTGGAAATGATGAAAATGTTGTAGTTAAACCCATGAAATTTGATTGAATATTGTTAATCATAAAAATGGTGGTGTTAAACCCATGATATTTAATTGAATTATGTGAATGATGTAAATCATGTTTTAAACCCGTGACATTTGATTGAATTGTGTGAATGATGAAAATGTTGTTGTTAAACCCATGAAATTAGATAGAATTGTGTGAATGATGAAAATGTTGTTGTTAAACCCATGAAATTAGATAGAATTGTGTGAATGATGAAAATGTTATTGTTAAACCCATGAAATCTGATTGAATTGTGTGAATAATTAAAATATTATTGTTAAACCCATGAAATTTGATGAAATTGTGGAAATGATGAAAATGTTGTTGTTAAACCCATGAAATTTGACTGAATATTTTTAATCATAAAAATGTTGGTGTTAAACCCATGAAATATAATTGAATTGTGGGAATGATGTAAATCATGTTTTAAACCCGTGAAGTTTGATTGAATTGTGTAAATGATGAAAATGCTGTTAAACCCATGAATTTAGATAGAATTGTGTGAATGATGAGAATGTTGTTGTTAAACCCATGAAATTAGATAGAATTCATTGAATGATGAAAATGTTGCTGTTAAACCCATGAAATTAGATAGAATTGTGTGAATGATGAAAATGTTGTTGTTAAACCCCTGAAATTAGATAGAATTGTGTGAATGATGAAAATGTTGTTGTTAAACCCATGAAATTTGATTGAATATTGTTAATCATAAAAATGTTGGTGTTAAACCCATGAAATTTGATTGAATTATGGGAATGATATAAATCTTGTTTTAAACCCAAGAAATTTGATTGAATTGTGTGAATGATGAAAATGTTATTGTTAACCCCATGAAGTTTGATTAAATTATGTGAATGATGAAAATGTTGTTGTTAAACCCATGAAATTTGATTCAATTATGTGAATGATTAAAATATTATTCTTAAACCCATTAAATTTGATGAAATTTTGGAAATGATGAAAATGTTGTTGTTAAACCCATGAAATTTGATTGAATATTGTTAATCATAAAAATGTTGGTGTTAAACCCATGATATTTAATTGAATTATGTGAATGATGTAAATCATGTTTTAAACCCGTGACATTTGATTGAATTGTGTGAATGATGAAAATGTTGTTGTTAAACCCATGAAATTAGATAGAATTGTGTGAATGATGAAAATGTTGTTGTTAAACCCATGAAATTAGATAGAATTGTGTGAATGATGAAAATGTTATTGTTAAACCCATGAAATTAGATAGAATTGTGTGAATGATGAAAATGTTGTTGTTAAACCCATGAAATTTGATTGAATATTGTTAATCATAAAAATGTTGGTGTTAAACCATTGAAATTTAATTGAATTGTGGGAATGATGTAAGTCATGTTTTAAACCCGTGAAGTTTGATTGAATTGTGTAAATGATGAAAATGTTGTTAAACCCATGAATTTAGATAGAATTGTGTGAATGATGAAAATGTTGTTGTTAAACCCATGAAATTAGATAGAATTCATTGAATGATGAAAATGTTGCTGTTAAACCCATGACATTTGATACAATTGTGTGAATGATTAAAATATTTTTGTTAAACCCATGAAATTTGATTAAATTATGTGAATAATTAAAATATTATTGTTAAACCCATGAAATTTGAATGAATATTGTTAATCATAAAAATGTTGGTGTTAAACCCATGAAATTTGATTGAATTATGGGAATGATATAAATCTTGTTTTAAACCCAAGAAATTTGATTGAATTGTGTGAATGATGAAAATGTTATTGTTAACCCCATGAAGTTTGATTAAATTATGTGAATGATGAAAATGTTGTTGTTAAACCCATGAAATTTGATTCAATTATGTGAATGATTAAAATATTATTCTTAAACCCATGAAATTTGATGAAATTTTGGAAATGATGAAAATGTTGTTGTTAAACCCATGAAATTTGATTGAATATTGTTAATCATAAAAATTTTGGTGTTAAACCCATGATATTTAATTGAATTATGTGAATGATGTAAATCATGTTTTAAACCCGTGAAATTTGATTGAATTGTGTGAATGATGAAAATGTTGTTGTTAAACCCTTGAAATTAGATAGAATTGTGTGAATGATGAAAATGTTGTTGTTAAACCCATGAAATTAGATAGAATTGTGTGAATGATGAAAATGTTGTTGTTAAACCCATGAAATTAGATAGAATTGTGTGAATGATGAAAATGTTGTTGTTAAACCCATGAAATTTGATTGAATATTGTTAATCATAAAAATGTTGGTGTTAAACCCATGAAATTTAATTGAATTGTGGGAATGATGTAAATCATGTTTTAAACCCGTGAAGTTTGATTGAATTGTGTGAATGATGAAAATGTTGTTAAACTCATGAAATTAGATCGAATTGTGTGAATGATGACAATGTTGCTGTTAAACCAATGACATTTGATATAATTGTTTGAATGATTAAAATATTTTTGTTAATCCCATGAAATTTGATTAAATTATGTGAATAATTAAAATATTATTGTTAAACCCATGAAATTTGATTGAATATTGTTAATCATAAAAATGTTGGTGTTAAACCCATGAAATTTGATTGAATTATGGGAATGATATAAATCTTGTTTTAAACCCAAGAAATTTGATTGAATTGTGTGAATGATGAAAATGTTATTGTTAACCCCATGAAGTTTGATTAAATTATGTGAATGATGAAAATGTTGTTGTTAAACCCATGAAATTTGATTCAATTATGTGAATGATTAAAATATTATTCTTAAACCCATTAAATTTGATGAAATTTTGGAAATGATGAAAATGTTGTTGTTAAACCCATGAAATTTGATTGAATATTGTTAATCATAAAAATGTTGGTGTTAAACCCATGATATTTAATTGAATTATGTGAATGATGTAAATCATGTTTTAAACCCGTGAAATTTGATTGAATTGTGTGAATGATGAAAATGTTGTTGTTAAACCCTTGAAATTAGATAGAATTGTGTGAATGATGAAAATGTTGTTGTTAAACCCATGAAATTAGATAGAATTGTGTGAATGATGAAAATGTTGTTGTTAAACCCATGAAATTAGATAGAATTGTGTGAATGATGAAAATGTTGTTGTTAAACCCATGAAATTTGATTGAATATTGTTAATCATAAAAATGTTGGTGTTAAACCCATGAAATTTAATTGAATTGTGGGAATGATGTAAATCATGTTTTAAACCCGTGAAGTTTGATTGAATTGTGTGAATGATGAAAATGTTGTTAAACTCATGAAATTAGATCGAATTGTGTGAATGATGACAATGTTGCTGTTAAACCAATGACATTTGATATAATTGTTTGAATGATTAAAATATTTTTGTTAATCCCATGAAATTTGATTAAATTATGTGAATAATTAAAATATTATTGTTAAACCCATGAAATTTGATTGAATATTGTTAATCATAAAAATGTTGGTGTTAAACCCATGAAATTTGATTGAATTATGGGAATGATATAAATCTTGTTTTAAACCTAAGAAATTTGATTGAATTGTGTGAATGATGAAAATGTTATTGTTAACCCCATGAAGTTTGATTAAATTATGTGAATGATGAAAATGTTGTTGTTAAACCCATGAAATTTGATTCAATTATGTGAATGATTAAAATATTATTCTTAAACCCATTAAATTTGATGAAATTTTGGAAATGATGAAAATGTTGTTGTTAAACCCATGAAATTTGATTGAATATTGTTAATCATAAAAATGTTGGTGTTAAACCCATGATATTTAATTGAATTATGTGAATGATGTAAATCATGTTTTAAACCCGTGACATTTGATTGAATTGTGTGAATGATGAAAATGTTGTTGTTAAACCCATGAAATTAGATAGAATTGTGTGAATGATGAAAATGTTGTTTTTAAACACATGAAATTAGATAGAATTGTGTGAATAATGAAAATGTTGTTGTGGAATCAATGAAATTAGATAGAATTGTGTAAATGATGAAAATGTTGTTTGTAAACCCATGAAATCTGATTTAATTGTGTGAATAATTAAAATATTATTGTTAAACCCATGAAATTTGATTAAATTATGGAAATGATGAAAATGTTGTTGTAAAACCCATGAAATTTAATTGAATATTGTTAATCATAAAAATGTTGGTGTTAAACCCATGAAATTTGATTGAATTGTGGGAATGATGTAAATCTTGTTTTAAACGCAAGAAATTTCATTGAATTGTGTGATTGATGAAAATGTTGTTGTTAAACCAATGAAATTTGATTAAATTGTGTGAATGATGAAAATGTTGTTGTTAAACCCATGACATTTGATTCAATTATGTGAATGATTATAATATGGTTCTTAAACCCATGAAATTTTATTAAATTGTGTGAATAATTAAAATATTTTTGTTAAATCCATGAAATTTGATTAAATTGTGGAAATGATGAAAATGTTGTTGTTAAACCCATGAAATTTGATTGAATATTGTTAATCATAAAAATGTTGGTGTTAAACCCATGAAATTTTATTGAATTGTGGGAATGATGTAAATCATGTTTTAAACCCTTGAAATTTGATTGAATTGTGTGAATGATAAAAATGTTGTTGTTAAACCCATGAAATTAGATAGAATTGTGTGAATGATGAAAATGTTGTTGTTAAACCCATGAAACTAGATATAATTGTGTGAATGATGAAAATGTTGTTTTTAAACACATGAAATTAGATAGAATAGTGTGAATGATGAAAATGTTGTTGTTAAACCAATGAAATTAGATAGAATTGTGTAAATGATGAAAATGATGTTGGTAAACCCATGAAATCTGATTGAATTGTGTGAATAATTAAAATATTATTCTTAAACCCATTAAATATGATGAAATTTTGGAAATGATGAAAATGTTGTTGTTAAACCCATGAAATTTGATTGAATATTGTTAATCATAAAAATGTTGGTGCTAAACCCATGAAATTTGATTGAATTGTAGGAATGATGTAAATCTTGTTTTAAACCCAAGAAATTTGATTGAATTGTGTGAATGATGAAAATATTGTTGTTAAACGCATGAAATTTGATTGAATATTGTTAATCATAAAAATGTTGGTGTTAAACCCATGAAATTTAATTGAATTGTTGGAATGATGTAAATCATGTTTTAAACCCGTGAAATTTGATTGAATTGTGTGAATGATAAAAATGTTGTTGTTAAACCCATGAAATTAGATAGAATTGTGTGAATGATGAAAATGTTGTTGTTAAACCCCTGAAATTAGATAGAATTGTGTGAATGATGAAAATGTTGTTTTTAAACACATGAAATTAGATAGAATAGTGTGAATGATGAAAATGTTGTTGTTAAACCAATGAAATTAGATAGAATTGTGTAATTGATGAAAATGATGTTGGTAAACCCATGAAATCTGATTGAATTGTGTGAATAATTAAAATTTTATTGTTAAACCCATGAAATTTGATTAAATTGTGGAAATGATGAAAATGTTGTTGTTAAACCCATGAAATTTGATTGAATATTGTTAATCATAAAAATGTTGGTGCTAAACCCATGAAATTTGATTGAATTGTAGGAATGATGTAAATCTTGTTTTAAACCCAAGAAATTTGATTGAATTGTGTGAATGATGAAAATGTTGTTGTTAAACGCATGAAATTTGATTGAATATTGTTAATCATAAAAATGTTGGTGTTAAACCCATGAAATTTAATTGAATTGTGGGAATGATGTAAATCATGTTTTAAACCCGTGAAGTTTGATTGAATTGTGTAAATGATGAAAATGTTGTTAAACCCATGAATTTAGATAGAATTGTGTGAATGATGAAAATGTTGTTGTTAAACCCATGAAATTAGATAGAATTCTGTGAATGATGAAAATGTTGCTGTTAAACCCATGACATTTGATACAATTGTGTGAATGATTAAAATATTTTTGTTAAACCCATGAAATTTGATTAAATTATGTGAATAATTAAAATATTATTGTTAAACCCATGAAATTTGAATGAATATTGTTAATCATAAAAATGTTGGTGTTAAACCCATGAAATTTGATTGAATTATGGGAATGATATAAATCTTGTTTTAAACCCAAGAAATTTGATTGAATTGTGTGAATGATGAAAATGTTATTGTTAACCCCATGAAATTTGATTAAATTATGTGAATGATGAAAATGTTGTTGTTAAACCCATGAAATTTAATTCAATTGTGTGAATGATTAAAATATTGATCTTAAACCCATGAAATTTGATGAAATTGTGAAAATCATAAAAATTTTGTTGTTAAACCCATGAAATTTTATTGAATATTGTTAATCATAAAAATGTTGGTGTTAAACCCATGAAATTTTAATGAATTGTGGGAATGATGTAAATCATGTTTTAAACCCGTGAAATTTGATTGAATTGTGTGAATGATAAAAATGTTGTTGTTAAACCCATGAAATTAGATAGAATTGTGTGAATGATGAAAATGTTGTTGTTAAACCCATGAAATTAGATAGAATTGTGTGAATGATGAAAATGTTGTTTTTAAACACATGAAATTAGATAGAATTGTGTGAATGATGAAAATGTTGTTGTTAAACCAATGAAATTAGATAGAATTGTGTAAATGATGAAATTGTTGTTGGTAAACCCATGAAATGTTGTTGTTAAACCCACGAAATTTGATTAAGTTGTGTGAATGATGAAAATGTTGTTTTTAATTCATGAAATTTGATTCAATTGTGTAATATCCCATATTCCCTTAAATGCTCAATTAGTTGTCAGTTGAGATCAATTGAGTGAACTCTGAAGGGATTAGGGGTTCGAACCCAGGACCTCCTTGCAACTGTACAAGCCTTACCACTAGGCTAGAGAGGTTGTTGTTGAATACTTATGCAATGAATAAATATTAATCTAAATCTTGATTAAGATAGATTAATGAATTAATTGAGTGGTGTAACTCCGTTTTGGACACGGCCGGATGCGTTAGAAAGATAACGTAAAGGGCTATTATTATTGTTCGATGTTATAAAATATTATGTGATTTATAAATGCCATGAATTTTATCATGATGAAAATTAAATATTGTTGTTATGTGGAAGGTGAAATAACATGATTAAAAACCTTACAAAGATGAGTGAGGAAACCTAGAAGAATAATTTGATTAATAACTTAGAAAGATAATCTAGGTTATGGAACATGTTAGATACATGTACGTGAATACGGTATTCATTCGTACGACGCTTATTTGAGGTCGTGGACGAATTGTTGCCATGATTAAGAATGAGACGCATTGTATGGAACATGCCATATTATTATTTGTGTATTATGGTGAATGAAGTCACCTATGATTGATGAATTTGTTATGGTTCGTGGAACCAATGATTATGGAACCGATCATGTATTCAGAATGTTTGTTTTTCTGTGGTGGTACACATCTCTTGTGGTATGCTTAGATGAGTAAGCATTGGGATGTGGGACCAATGATTCGAGCCTCAATTGGGTTTGAGCCCCAACCATGGCGGACATGGGGGAAAGGTGGACACCTATGTGGGTTAGAGTCCCATACGGTGAAGATACCCTAGGTGGGTTAGAGTCCCATACGGGTGATGGTTCTTAAAAGTGGGTCTAAGTCCCATAGGGGAACCGGATATCCACCGCGAAAGTCGAATCATACGGACATGCGTGAACCAAGCCTTGGCCTAGACGTAGGTCCAGTTGGGGATCGATGTTGTGTGAATTTGAATAATGATCGTGGTTGAGTTATGAGAACTCAGATGCATGTTGCCATACAATTGCAAGATAGTTCCCCATCGCTCAAGTCTTCGTTCCCTTGTTGACTTGAGTTGGATATGAGTTGAACATTGATTAGAACCCTGTAGAGCCGAGTGGACCCATAGGATAGGAGAACTCACTGAGATTATTATCTCATCCCATCATTGTTAATATCACTGTATATAGTATTGGGCCTGATCAACCTAATATTATGTGCATGGTAGGTAGGATCATGGTTGAGCGACCACGAGGACTCCGAAGTGTGGGTTGATCTTGTGCTTTGAGAATAGGCTCAAGCCAAGAGTTAGAAAGTAAGGAGAACTAGGTGGCCCAGTTGAAGTTTCAGAGGCGTTGTGATTTGGGTATTATGGAATTGAAGAGTAGTGTATCATCCAAGCAATTCTGCGGTGGTAACAGCGTTAAGAAGTTAAGGATCTCTATTGGATAAATTGTCAGAGCTTTGAGAGAGGTGTGAATTGCTAGTGGAGTAAGACATACTCACTAATATGGAATAGTATTGCGAGTGATTCTGTATGGTAAAGGAGGAAGGATGGTTATGTTACGCATATGTCATAAGGTCTGGAAGTGAGGTAGTGTATTAGTGTTTCAGTTTCTAAGGCCACTAAAATATTTTAGAAGAACGAGAGTACTTAATGGAATATATATATATTTGGAATGGTACCTTGTAAGTGGTTAAAGACTTGAGGGTTAAGGACGTTCAGTTTTGTTGGGAGCCTAAGGTAGTGGTGAAGTCTAAGGAGAGACTCGAGGACATGGTTGCCTATTCCAAGTGAAACATGTATGGACAAAATGGAGGTTATAAGATAAACCAAGTATGTTTAGTTTTAGAAGGGAGATCGGATTGGAGATAGCTCGTCGGCGGTTCAGTGTTAGTAAGAGACCATAATGGAATGATGAATTACCTAAAGATCAATTATAAGAGTTTGTGTTGGAGGCCGATAGCGCACATTATATAGTAATGGAAGCTCCAGTGGGCTTTGGTTGTATGAGAACTGGTTGAGGATAAGAGCAATTAAGTCGGATTTAAGGACTTCTAGTAGAATGGTTTTGTAATTGGAACGGAGAGAATTACCATAGGGAGACAAGTCAACACCGAGTGCGGAAGTAGTGTGGATGTTGCAATACAACTGTTGTAATGGGGCACATTTTAGATAGAGGCATAATGGGACCATTAAGATTCATTAAGATAAAGTTATGGGCGTGTGCTTGATGATTGTTCACATCGAGGATTTCTAGAGTATGTAGTGGAGTGGAGGAAGTTATACCTTGGTATTAAGAGAAGTATGTGATAGTAGCATTATGGTCACAAGTAAGTGTAATGGATTCCTTGTCGGGAGAGGGATGTAAAGTAACATACATTTTGTTGAGCAGTGAGTCTTGTATTCTAAGAAGTTTAGTTGATGATAGCCAACAAAAGATAAGCTAAGCTGGAGCATGTGGACTAAGTGTAGAATGTGGAATATTTTATGTTGTAAGAGTTTATCGGGAGGCAATGAGGATTATTCGTGGGAAGTTATAGAGACAAGTAACCCCAGTATAATGCAGTGTGTAGTAGGTATTGGTTTAGAAGAAAATTCCAGTCATAAGTGCGTAGCAATGACAAGGTTCATCTTAAGTGCATTTTATTTGAATTGTAAGAGTAGTAGTGGCTTATTGGAAGTCTGGTTGTTATTTATCTTCTTGAGAAGTGTTTGGTTGGTTGGTCACGGAGTGTAAACATTCACACCATGTTGGAGCTAAGGATGTCTTAAATATCATAAGTGTACCGTTGTGGATGTACAAATTGAGGATGGAGTTGCAAGTCACCACAAGTCGGATTGGTAGTTTTGAGATTGGGATTTCTGAAGGTGTAATGCGTAGTTTGTCATCTGAGGAGATACCATGGAAGTCAGACGTGTGGGAAAACCAACTTAGTAGACCATACTCAGTTTAAGTAAGTTTGGGAAGTACCATTATTATGATTATGAATAACTATAAGGAACAGACTTGGAAGAGACCTACTAAGCGGTGATTTGGAAGAGATTAGATAGGTATGTGGTATAGATATTGATAAGGTGTGAAGTGGTTGGTCATGGTATGAAATTGATTAATTCATTTGGATTCATAGCCTTAGATGTAGACTCCCTGAGAGTGGTAATGGATGTGTACGATGATACTCTACCCTACTGGAAGGATTCATGAGTTTTACTTCTCAGGAGGAACGAGAATCAGTTATTCCTACGGTTAAACATGTAACTCGGATGGTATGTTAGTAAGAGCATGAGCTAAGATTATGGAAGATGGGACAGAATGATTGAGGTGAATGATTTTGGATACAAAGTGAAATGTTATCTCTAGATGTGTACGGAATATTTTGTGTGACTCTATGAGGTGTATGGACACTCATAGTTATGTTCTAGATTGCTTAAGTTCCTTAGAAGTGGTGTTTTATTGATGAATTAAAGTTCCTTGACGGCGTTACTTTGTTATTGGCCGAGATTATGTGTCGGGAGAAATCTTGAGTGAATCAAAACCCTATAAGAGGATTGATATGGAATATAGTAACCGGAACCAGAGATTGTCAAACTAATTTGGTTTAGCTGCATCAAACACATGATGAATTTGGATGTTCTATGTTTTTATGGTTGTAGTAATGTAACCCCTGGATACCTATCTTCTGAAGAGTGTTGGTCTTATTCTACACTTTTGTGAGTCATCAAGGAAGTTGTTCTACTAATGGAAGTCGGTAAGGTTCTAGTACCATTTTGGACAGTAGGCACTCTGAGGGTAAGTGTGTTTCTTTGAAGATTGTTAGCTAAACAGTAGTGCCTAGGAATCCCAAGTGTTCCACTATTGGAATCAGAGTATCACAATGGAAGGTGATGGATGAAAGAGATCAATCAAGTCTATGGGGATCAGGGGGATAGTTACTCATAAGAATGAGAGTAAGATAATCTCGTGCTAATGGTTCTATCTCATTGGGGTAGTACGAGAGAAGGGAAGCAGTAGGAGTAAAGGCTTGTAGCATGCATTATCAGATCAAGTGAAGTTGATGACATTATCGATAAATGGATTACAAAGTTGTTGCATTTGTTGAAGGAATAACAAGAGCAGAGTAGTCAATATTGTGTGTGGTTAAGGAATCAATAAATTTCCTTATGAAGAATTAATGAGTATTGATTAACCAAGTCCAGATAAGATGTTGTAATTATGTTTTGTGTAACTTAGTACAAGGAAGGGAAGTCATGGTTTCCGGGAAGAAAGTGACCCACTAATGTTGAGCGGTATATAAGAGGAATTAAGTGGGAGCAAGTCTAAATGTTAATCCAATATCAGAATGAGATTGTGATGGAAATCTAGAAGTTTCAAGAGTTCATGAAAGAAGGAAATTTGTCAGCAAAGACAAGTTAGAAGAATGAGTATGTCAGAGACTTGGAATCGAAGAGAGGTCAAGTGTTGGTTTAAGACGTAGATACAAGGATTGTTTATTTGTTGAGTGAAGAAAATTCGGGGGCGAATTTCAATTTAAGGGGGGGAGAATGTAACATCCCATATTCCCTTAAATGCTCAATTAGTTGAGATAGACCAATATTAATAAGTACAAGAGAGGATATTTTTGGTAACATTAATAATTGGTCAATTGGTACTGGTTTATAATATATATATATATATATGTTAACCGGTTAACACAGAAACAGAATTTAATTTCTGTCTATACAGAATTTGTCACCAGTGGGGTTCGAACCCAGGACCTCCTTGCAACTGTACAAGCCTTACCACTAGGCTAGAGAGGTTGTTGTTGAATACTTATGCAATGAATAAATATTAATCTAAATCTTGATTAAGATAGATTAATGAATTAATTGAGTGGTGTAACTCCGTTTTGGACACGGCCGGATGCGTTAGAAAGATAACGTAAAGGGCTATTATTATTGTTCCATGTTATAAAATATTATGTGATTTATAAATGCCATGAATTTTATCATGATGAAAATTAAATATTGTTGTTATGTGGAAGGTGAAATAACATGATTAAAAACCTTACAAAGATGAGTGAGGAAACCTAGAAGAATAATTTGATTAATAACTTAGAAAGATAATCTAGGTTATGGAACATGTGAGATACATGTACGAGAATACGGTATTCATTCGTACGACGCTTATGTGAGGTCGTGGACGAATTGTTGCCATGATTAAGAATGAGACGCATTGTATGGAACATGCCATATTATTATTTGTGTATTATGGTGAATGAAGTCACCTATGATTGATGAATTTGTTATGGTTCGTGGAACCAATGATTATGGAACCGATCATGTATTCAGAATGTGTGTTTTTCTGTGGTGGTACACATCTCTTGTGGTATGCTTAGATGAGTAAGCATTGGGATGTGGGACCAATGATTCGAGCCTCAATAGGGTTTGAGCCCCAACCATGGCGGACATGGGGGAAAGGTGGACACCTATGTGGGTTAGAGTCCCATACGGTGAAAGATACCCTAGGTGGGTTAGAGTCCCATACGGGTGATGGTTCTTAAAAGTGGGTCTAAGTCCCATAGGGGAACCGGATATCCACCGCGAAAGTCAAATCATACGGACATGCGTGAACCAAGCCTTGGCCTAGACGTAGGTCCAGTTGGGGATCGATGTTGTGTGAATTTGAATAATGATCGTGGTTGAGTTATGAGAACTCAGATGCATGTTGCCATACAATTGCAAGATAGTTCCCCATCGCTCAAGTCTTCGTTCCCTTGTTGACTTGAGTTGGATATGAGTTGAACATTGATTAGAACCCTGTAGAGCCGAGTGGACCCATAGGATAGGAGAACTCACTGAGATTATTATCTCATCCCATCATTGTTGTTATTTTTCAGGTATTCTTTACAGGTTGGATCTAAGAGAAACTGTTATGGATGTTTCAAGGGTTGTTGTTCATTATAATCTTCCGCTGTGGAGTTGTGTGCAATGAAGATATTGTACATAGTTCTTAGATTTTTATTGTTTAGGCATTATTGTATAACATGTTCCATTGATGTTTTAGTTTGGACGTGTATATATATTGATGCCATTAGGCACTTATGTTGTGACAGTACCAAGATTTAACACTTGTATGATATTATTCTAGATATATATTATACGGCTTGTTACAAAACCCTATAAGAGGATTGATATGGAATATAGTAACCGGAACCAGAGATTGTCAAACTAATTTGGTTTAGCTGCATCAAACACATGATGAATTTGGATGTTCTATGTTTTTATGGTTGTAGTAATGTAACCCCTGGATACCTATCTTCTGAAGAGTGTTGGTCTTATTCTACACTTTTGTGAGTCATCAAGGAAGTTGTTCTACTAATGGAAGTCGGTAAGGTTCTAGTACCATTTTGGACAGTAGGCACTCTGAGGGTAAGTGTGTTTCTTTGAAGATTGTTAGCTAAACAGTAGTGCCTAGGAATCCCAAGTGTTCCACTATTGGAATCAGAGTATCACAATGGAAGGTGATGGATGAAAGAGATCAATCAAGTCTATGGGGATCAGGGGGATAGTTACTCATAAGAATGAGAGTAAGATAATCTCGTGCTAATGGTTCTATCTCATTGGGGTAGTACGAGAGAAGGGAAGCAGTAGGAGTAAAGGCTTGTAGCATGCATTATCAGATCAAGTGAAGTTGATGACATTATCGATAAATGGATTACAAAGTTGTTGCATTTGTTGAAGGAATAACAAGAGCAGAGTAGTCAATATTGTATGTGGTTAAGGAATCAATAAATTTCCTTATGAAGAATTAATGAGTATTGATTAACCAAGTCCAGATAAGATGTTGTAATTATGTTTTGTGTAACTTAGTACAAGGAAGGGAAGTCATGGTTTCCGGGAAGAAAGTGACCCACTAATGTTGAGCGGTATATAACAGGAATTAAGTGGGAGCAAGTCTAAATGTTAATCCAATATCAGAATGAGATTGTGATGGAAATCTAGAAGTTTCAAGAGTTCATGAAAGAAGGAAATTTGTCAGCAAAGACAAGTTAGAAGAATGAGTATGTCAGAGACTTGGAATCGAAGAGAGGTCAAGTGTTGGTTTAAGACGTAGATACAAGGATTGTTTATTTGTTGAGTGAAGAAAATTCGGGGGCGAATTTCAATTTAAGGGGGGGAGAATGTAACATCCCATATTCCCTTAAATGCTCAATTAGTTGAGATAGACCAATATTAATAAGTACAAGAGAGGATATTTTTGGTAACATTAATAATTGGTCAATTGGTACTGGTTTATAATATATATATATATATATATATATATATATATATATATATGTTAACCGGTTAACACAGAAACAGAATTTAATTTCTGTCTATACAGAATTTGTCACCAGTGGGGTTCGAACCCAGGACCTCCTTGCAACTGTACAAGCCTTACCACTAGGCTAGAGAGGTTGTTGTTGAATACTTATGCAATGAATAAATATTAATCTAAATCTTGATTAAGATAGATTAATGAATTAATTGAGTGGTGTAACTCCGTTTTGGACACGGCCGGATGCGTTAGAAAGATAACGTAAAGGGCTATTATTATTGTTCCATGTTATAAAATATTATGTGATTTATAAATGCCATGAATTTTATCATGATGAAAATTAAATATTGTTGTTATGTGGAAGGTGAAATAACATGATTAAAAACCTTACAAAGATGAGTGAGGAAACCTAGAAGAATAATTTGATTAATAACTTAGAAAGATAATCTAGGTTATGGAACATGTGAGATACATGTACGAGAATACGGTATTCATTCGTACGACGCTTATGTGAGGTCGTGGACGAATTGTTGCCATGATTAAGAATGAGACGCATTGTATGGAACATGCCATATTATTATTTGTGTATTATGGTGAATGAAGTCACCTATGATTGATGAATTTGTTATGGTTCGTGGAACCAATGATTATGGAACCGATCATGTATTCAGAATGTGTGTTTTTCTGTGGTGGTACACATCTCTTGTGGTATGCTTAGATGAGTAAGCATTGGGATGTGGGACCAATGATTCGAGCCTCAATAGGGTTTGAGCCCCAACCATGGCGGACATGGGGGAAAGGTGGACACCTATGTGGGTTAGAGTCCCATACGGTGAAAGATACCCTAGGTGGGTTAGAGTCCCATACGGGTGATGGTTCTTAAAAGTGGGTCTAAGTCCCATAGGGGAACCGGATATCCACCGCGAAAGTCGAATCATACGGACATGCGTGAACCAAGCCTTGGCCTAGACGTAGGTCTAGTTGGGGATCGATGTTGTGTGAATTTGAATAATGATCGTGGTTGAGTTATGAGAACTCAGATGCATGTTGCCATACAATTGCAAGATAGTTCCCCATCGCTCAAGTCTTCGTTCCCTTGTTGACTTGAGTTGGATATGAGTTGAACATTGATTAGAACCCTGTAGAGCCGAGTGGACCCATAGGATAGGAGAACTCACTGAGATTATTATCTCATCCCATCATTGTTGTTATTTTTCAGGTATTCTTTACAGGTTGGATCTAAGAGAAACTGTTATGGATGTTTCAAGGGTTGTTGTTCATTATAATCTTCCGCTGTGGAGTTGTGTGCAATGAAGATATTGTACATAGTTCTTAGATTTTTATTGTTTAGGCATTATTGTATAACATGTTCCATTGATGTTTTAGTTTGGACGTGTATATATATTGATGCCATTAGGCACTTATGTTGTGACAGTACCAAGATTTAACACTTGTATGATATTATTCTAGATATATATTATACGGCTTGTTACAAATTGTGTGAATGATTAAAATATTATTCTTAAACCCATGAAATTTTATTAAATTGTGTGAATAATTAAAATAGTATTGTTAAACCCATGAAATTTGATTAAATTGTGGATATGATGAAAATGTTGTTGTTAAACCCATGATAATTGATTGAATATTATTAATCATAAAAATGTTGGTGTTAAACCCATGAAGTATAATTGAATTGTGGGAATGATGTAAATCATGTTTTATACCCGTGAAATTTGATTGAATTGTGTGAATGATGAAAATGTTGTTGGTAAACCCATAAAATCTGATTGAATTGTGTGAATAATTAAAATATTATTGTTAAACCCATGAAAATTGATTTAATTGTGGAAATGATGAAAATGTTATTGTTAAACCCATGAAATTTGATTGAATATTGTTAATCATAAAAATGTTGGTGCTAAACCCATGAAATTTGATTGAATTGTGGGAATGATGTAAATCTTGTTTTAAACCCAAGAAATTTGATTAAATTCTGTGAATGATGAAAATGTTGTTGTTAAACCCATGAAATTTGATTAAGTTATGTGAATGATGAAAATGTTGTTGTTTAATTCATGAAATTTGATTCAATTGTGTAAATGATTAAAATATTGTTCTTAAACCCATGAAATTTTATTAAATTGTGTGAATAATTAAAATACTATTGTTAAACTCATGAAATTTGATTAAATTGTGGAAATGATGAAAATGTTGTTGTTAAACCCATGATATTTGATTGAATATTGTTAATTATAAAAATGTTGGTGTTAAACCCATGAAGTATAATTGAATTGTGGGAATGATGTAAATCATGTTTTAAACCCGTGAAATTTGATTGAATTGTGTGAATGATGAAAATGTTGTTGGTAAACCCATAAAATCTGATTGAATTGTGTGAATAATTAAAATATTATTGTTAAACCCATGAAATTTGATTAAATTCTAGAAATGATGAAAATGTTGTTGTTAAACCCTCGAAATTTGATTGAATTGTGTGAATGATGAAAATGTTGTTGTTAAACCCATGAAATTAGATAGAATTGTGTGAATGACGTAAATGTTGTTGTTAAACCCATGAAATTAGATAGAATTGTGTGAATGATGAAAATGTTGTTGTTAACCCCATGAAATTAGATAGAATTGTGTGAATGATGAAAGTGTTGTTGTTAAACCAATGAAATTAGATAGAATTGTGTGATTGATGAAAATGTTGTTGGTAAACCCATGAAATTTGATTGAATTGTGTGAATAATTGAAATATTATTGTTAAACCCATGAAATTTGATTTAATTGTGGAAACGATGAAAATGTTGTTGTTAAACCCATGATATTTGATTCAATTGTGTGAATGATTAAAATATTGTTCTTAAACTCATGAAATTTTATTAAATTGTGTGAATAATTAAAATATTATTGTTAAACCCATGAAATTTGATTAAATTGTGGAAATGATGAAAATGTTGTTGTTAAACCCATGAAATTTGATTGAATATTGTTAATCATAAAAATGTTGGTGTTAAACCCATGAAATTTAATTGAATTGTGGGAATGATGTAAATCATGTTTTAAATCCGTGAAATTTGATTGAATTGTGTGAATGATGAAAACGTTGTTAAACCCATGAAATTAGATAGAATTGTGTGAATGATGGAAATGTTGTTGTTAAACCCATGCAATTAGGTAGAATTGTGTGAATGATGAAAATGTTGTTGTTAAACCCATGACATTTGATACAATTGTGTGAATGACTAAAATATTTTTGTTAAACCCATGAAATTTGATTAAATTGTGTGAAAAATTAAAATATTATTGTTAAACACATGAAAATTGATTGAATATTGTTAATCATAAAAACGTTGGTGTTAAACCCATGAAATTTGATTGAATTGTGGGAGTGAATTAAATCTTGTTTCAAACCCAAGAAATTTGATTGAATTGTGTGAATGATGAAAATGTTGTTGTTAACCCCATGACATTTGATTCAATTGTGTGAATGATTAAAATATTGTTCTTAAACCCATGATAGTTGATTAAATTGTGTGATTAATTAAAATATTATTGTTAAACCCATGAAATTTGATGAAATTGTGGAAATGATGAAAATGTTGTTGTTAAACCCATGAAATTTGATTGAATATTGTTAATCATAAAAATGTTGGTGTTAAACCCATGAAATTTTATTGAATTTTGGGAATGATGTAAATCATGTTTTAAACCCGTGAAATTTGATAGAATTGTGTGAATGATGAAAATGTTATTGTTAAACCCTTGAAATTAGATAGAATTGTGTGAATGATGAAAATGTTGTTGTTAAACCCATGAAATTAGATAGAATTGTGTGAATGATGAAAATGTTGTTTTTAAACACATGAAATTAGATAGAATTGTGTGAATGATGAAAATGTTGTTGTGGAATCAATGAAATTAGATAGAATTGTGTAAATGATGAAAATGTTGTTTGTAAACCCATGAAATCTGATTGAATTGTGTGAATAATTAAAATATTATTGTTAAACACATGAAATTTGATTAAATTGTGGAAATGATGAAAATGTTGTTGTTAAACCCATGAAATTTGATTGAATATTGTTAATCATAAAAATGTTGGTGCTGAACCCATGAAATTTGATTGAATTGTGGGAATGATGTAAATCTTGTTTTAAACCCAAGAAACTTTATTGAATTATGTGAATGATGAAAATGTTGTTGTTAAACCCATGAAATTTGATTAAGTTGTGTGAATGATGAAAATGTTGTTGTTAAACCCATGAAATTTGATTCAATTGTGTGAATGATGAAAATATTGTTCTTAAACCCATGAAATTTTATTAAATTGTGTGACTAATTAAAATATTATTGTTAAACCCATGAAATTTGATTAAATTGTGGAAATGATGAAAATGTTGTTGTTAAACCCATGATATTTGATTGAATATTGTTAATCATAAAAATGTTCGTGTTAAACCCATGAAAAATAATTGAATTGTGGGAATGATGTAAATCATGTTTTAAACCCGTGAAATTTGATTGAATTGTGTGAATGATGAAAATGTTGTTGGTAAACCCATAAAATCTGATTGAATTGTGTGAATAATTAAAATATTATTGTTAAACCCATGAAATTTGATTAAATTGTTGAAATGATGAAAATGTTATTGTTAAACCCATAAAATTTGATTGAATATTGTTAATCATAAAAATGTTAGTGCTAAACCCATAAAATTTGATTGAATTGTGGGAATGATGTAAATCTTGTTTTAAACCCAAGAAATTTGATTGAATTGTGTGAATGATGAAAATGTTGTTGTTAAACCCATTAAATTTGATTAAGTTGTGTGAATGATGAAAATGTTGTTGTTTAATTCATGAAGTTTGATTCAATTGTGTGAATGATTAAAATATTGTTCTTAAACCCATGAAATTTTATTAAATTGTGTGAATAATTAAAATAGTATTGTTAAACCCGTGAAATTTGATTAAATTGTGGAAATGATGAAAATGTTGTTGTTAAACCCATGATATTTGATTGAATATTGTTAATCATAAAAATGTTGGTGTTAAACCCATGAAGTATAATTGAATTGTGGGAATGATGTAAATCATGTTTTAAACCCGTGAAATTTGATTGAATTGTGTGAATGATGAAAATGTTGTTGGTAAACCCATAAAATCTGATTGAATTGTGTGAATAATTAAAATATTATTGTTAAACCCATGAAATTTGATTAAATTGTGGAAATGATGAAAATGTTGTTGTTAAACCCTCGAAATTTGATTGAATTGTGTGAATGATGAAAATGTTGTTGTTAAACCCATGAAATTAGATAGAATTGTGTGAATAACGTAAATGTTGTTGTTAAACCCATGAAATTTGATTCAATTGTGTGAATGATTAAAATATTGTTCTTAAACTCATGAAATTTTATTAAATTGTGTGAATAATTAAAATATTATTGTTAAACCCATGAAATTTGATTAAATTATGGAAATGATGAAAATGTTATTGTTAAACCCATGAAATTTGATTGAATATTGTTAATCATACAAATGTTGGTGTTAAACCCATGAAATTTAATTGAATTGTGGGAATGATGTAAATCATGTTTTAAACCCGTGAAATTTGATTGAATTGTGTGAATGATGAAAATGTTGTTAAACCCATGAAATTAGATAGAATTGTGTGAATGATGGAAATGTTGTTGTTAAACCCATGAAATTAGGTAGAATTGTGTGAATGATAAAAATGTTGCTGTTAAACCCATGACATTTGATACAATTGTGTGAATGATTAAAATATTTTTGTTAAACCCATAAAATTTGATTAAATTGTGTGAAAAATTAAAATATTATTGTCAAACACATGAAATTTGATTGAATATTGTTAATCATAAAAACGTTGGTGTTAAACTTATGAAATTTGATTGAATTGTGGGAATGATGTAAATCTTGTTTCAAACCCAAGAAATTTGATTGAATTGTGTGAATGATGAAAATGTTGTTGTTAACCCCATGACATTTGATTCAATTGTGTGAATGATTAAAATATTGTTCTTAAACCCATGATAGTTGACTAAATTGTGTGATTAATTAAAATATTATTGTTAAACCCATGAAATTTGATGAAATTGTGGAAATGATGAAAATGTTGTTGTTAAACCCATGAAATTTGATTGAATCTTGTTAATCATAAAAATGTTGGTGTTAAACCCATGAAATTTTATTGAATTTTGGGAATGATGTAAATCATGTTTTAAACCCGTGAAATTTGATAGAATTGTGTGAATGATGAAAATGTTATTGTTAAACCCTTGAAATTAGATAGAATTGTGTGAATGATGAAAATGTTGTTGTTAAACCCATGAAATTAGATAGAATTGTGTGAATGATGAAAATGTTGTTTTTAAACACATGAAATTAGATAGAATTGTGTGAATGATGAAAATGTTTTTGTGGAATCAATGAAATTAGATAGAATTGTGTAAATGATGAAAATGTTGTTCGTAAACCCATGAAATCTGATTGAATTGTGTGAATAATTAAAATATTATTGTTAAACCCATGAAATTTGATTAAATTGTGGAAATGATGAAAATGTTGTTGTTAAACCCATGAAATTTGATTGAATATTCTTAATCATAAAAATGTTGGTGCTAAACCCATGAAATTTGATTGAATTGTGGGAATGATGTAAATCTTGTTTTAAACCCAAGAAACTTTATTGAATTATGTGAATGATGAAAATGTTGTTGTTAAACCCATGAAATTTGATTAAGTTGTGTGAATGATGAAAATGTTGTTGTTAAACCCATGAAATTTGATTCAATTGTGTGAATGATTAAAATATTGTTCTTAAACCCATGAAATTTTATTAAGTTGTGTGAATAATTAAAATAGTATTGTTAAACCCATGAAATTTGATTAAATTGTGGAAATGATGAAAATGTTGTTGTTAAACCCATGATATTTGATTGAATATTGTTAATCATAAAAATGTTGGTGTTAAACCCATGAAGTATAATTGAATTGTGGGAATGATGTAAATCATGTTTTAAACCCGTGAAATTTGATTGAATTGTGTGAATGATGAAAATGTTGTTGGTAAACCCATAAAATCTGATTGAATTGTGTGAATAATTAAAATATTATTGTTAAACCCATGAAATTTGATTAAATTGTGGAAATGATGAAAATGTTGTTGTTAAACCTTCGAAATTTGATTGAATTGTGTGAATGATGAAAATGTTGTTGTTAAACCCATGAAATTAGATAGAATTGTGCGAATGACGTAAATGTTGTTTTAAACCCATGAAATTAGATAGAATTGTGTGAATGATGAAAATGTTGTTGTTAAACCCATGAAATTAGATTAAGTTGTGTGAATGATGAAAATGTTGTTGTTTAATTTATGAAATTTGATTCAATTGTGTGAATGATTAAAATATTGTTCTTAAACCCATGAAAATTTATTAAGTTGTGTGAATAATTAAAATAGTATTGTTAAACCCATGAAATTTGATTAAATTGTGGAAATGATGAAAATGTTGTTGTTAAACCCATGATATTTGATTGAATATTGTTAATCATAAAAATGTTGGTGTTAAACCCATGAAGTATAATTGAATTGTGGGAATGATGTAAATCATGTTTTAAACCCGTGAAATTTGATTGAATTGTGTGAATGATGAAAATGTTGTTGGTAAACCCATAAAATCTGATTGAATTGTGTGAATAATTAAAATATTATTGTTAAACCCATGAAATTTGATTAAATTGTGGAAATGATGAAAATGTGGTTGTTAAACCCTCGAAATTTGATTGAATTGTGTGAATGATGAAAATGTTGTTGTTAAACCCATGAAATTAGATAGAATTGTGTGAATGACGTAAATGTTGTTTTAAACCCATGAAATTAGATAGAATTGTGTGAATGATGAAAATGTTGTTGTTAAACCCATGAAATTAGATTAAGTTGTGTGAATGATGAAAATGTTGTTGTTTAATTCATGAAATTTGATTCAATTGTATGAATGATTAAAATATTGTTCTTAAACCCATGAAATTTTATTAAGTTGTGTGAATAATTAAAATAGTATTGTTAAACCCATGAGATTTGATTAAATTGTGAAAATGATGAAAATGTTGTTGTTAAACCCATGATATTTGATTGAATATTGTTAATCCTAAAAATGTTGGTGTTAAACCCATGAAGTATAATTGAATTGTGGGAATGATGTAAATCATGTTTTAAACCCGTAAAATTTGATTGAATTGTGTGAATGATGAAAATGTTGTGGTAAACCCATAAAATTGATTGAATTGTGTGAATAATTAAAAATTATTGTTAAACCCATGAAATTTGATTAAATTGTGGAAATGATGAAAATGTTGTTGTTAAACCCTCGAAATTTGATTGAATTGTGTGAATGATGAAAATGTTGTTGTTAAACCCATGAAATTAGATAGAATTGTGTGAATGACGTAAATGTTGTTTTTACCCATGAAATTAGATAGAATTGTGAATGATGAAAATGTTGTTGTTAAACCCATGAAATTAGATTAAGTTGTGTGAATGATGAAATAGTGTTGTTTAATTCATGAAATTTGATTCAATTGTATGAATGATTAAAATATGTTCTTAAACCCATGAAATTTTATTAGTTGTGTGAATAATTAAATAGTATGTTAAACCCATGAGATTTGATTAAATTGTGGAAATGATGAAAATGTTGTTGTTAAACCCATGATATGATTTGATTAATATTGTAATCATAAAAATGTTGGTGTTAAACCCATGAAGTATAATTGAATTGTGGGAATGATGTAAATCAAGTTTTAAACCCGTGAAATTTGATTGAATGTGTGAATGATGAAAATGTTGTTGGAAACCCATAAAATCTGATTGAATTGTGTGAATAATAAAATATATTGTTTAAACCCATGAAATTTGATTAATTGTGGAAATGATGAAAATGTGGTTGTTAAACCCTCGAAATTTGATTGAATTGTGTGAATGATGAAAATGTTGTTGTTAAACCCATGAAATAGATAGAATTGTGTGAATGACGTAAATGTTGTTTTAAACCCATGAAATTAGATAGAATTGTGTGAATGATGAAAATGTTGTTGTTAAACCCATGAAATTAGATTAAGTTGTGTGAATGATGAAAATGTTGTTGTTTAATTCATGAAATTTGATTCAATTGTATGAATGATTAAAATATTGTTCTTAAACCCATGAAATTTTATTAAGTTGTGTGAATAATTAAAATAGTATTGTTAAACCCATGAGATTTGATTAAATTGTGGAAATGATGAAAATGTTGTTGTTAAACCCATGATATTTGATTGAATATTGTTAATCCTAAAAATGTTGGTGTTAAACCCATGAAGTATAATTGAATTGTGGGAATGATGTAAATCATGTTTTAAACCCGTAAAATTTGATTGAATTGTGTGAATGATGAAAATGTTGTTGGTAAACCCATAAAATCTGATTGAATTGTGTGAATAATTAAAATATTATTGTTAAACCCATGAAATTTGATTAAATTGTGGAAATGATGAAAATGTTGTTGTTAAACCCTCGAAATTTGATTGAATTGTGTGAATGATGAAAATGTTGTTGTTAAACCCATGAAATTAGATAGAATTGTGTGAATGACGTAAATGTTGTTGTTAAACCCATGAAATTAGATAGAATTGTGTGAATGATGAAAATGTTGTTGTTAAACCCATGAAATTAGATAGAATTGTGTGAATGATGAAAGTGTTGTTGTTAAACCAATGAAATTAGATAGAATTGTGTGATTGATGAAAATGTTGTTGGTAAACCCATGAAATCTGATTGAATTGTGTGAATAATTAAAATATTATTGTTAAACCCATGAAATTTGATTTAATTGTGGAAACGATGAAAATGTTGTGTTAAACCCATGAAATTTGATTCAATTGTGTGAATGATTAAAATATTGTTCTTAAACTCATGAAATTTATTAAATTGTGGGATAATTAAAATATTATTGTTAAACCCATGAAATTGATTAAATTGTGGAAATGATGAAAATGTTGTTGTTAAACCCATGAAATTTGATTGAATATTGTGAATCATAAAAATGTTGGTGTTAAACCCATGAAATTTGATTGAATTGTGGGAATGATGTAAATCATGTTTTAAACCCGTGAAATTTGATTGAATTGTGTGAATGATGAAAATGGTGTTAAACCCATGAAATTAGATAGAATTGTGTGAATGATGGAAATGTTGTTGTTAAACCCATGAAATTAGGTAGAATTGTGTGAATGATGAAAAGGTTGCTGTTAAACCCATGACATTTGATACAATTGTGTGAATGATTAAAATATTTTTGTTAAACCCATGAAATTTGATTAAATTGTATTAAAAATAAAAATATTATTGTTAAACATATGAAATTTGATTGAATATTGTTAATCATTAAAACGTTGGTGTTAAACCCGTGAAATTTGATTGAATTGTGGGAATGATGTAAATCTTGTATCAAACCCAAGAAATTTTATTGAATTGTGTGAATGATGAAAATGTTGTTGTTAAACCCATGACATTTGATTCAATTGTGTGAATGATTAGAATATTGTTCTTAAACCCATGATAGTTGATTAAATTGTGTGATTAATTAAAATATTATTGTTAAACCCATGAAATTTGATGAAATTGTGGAAATGATGAAAATGTTGTTGTTAAACCCATGAAATTTGATTGAATATTGTTAATCATAAAAATGTTGGTGTTAAACCATGAATTTATTGAATTTTGGGAATGATGTAAATCATGTTTTAAACCCGTGAAATTTGATAGAATTGTGTGAATGATGAAAATGTTATTGTTAAACCCTTGAAATTAGATAGAATTGTGTGAATGATGAAAATGTTGTTGTTAAACCCATGAAATTAGATAGAATTGTGTGACTGATGAAAATGTTGTTTTTAAACACATGAAATTAGATAGAATTGTATGAATGATGAAAATGTTGTTGTGGAATCAATGAAATTAGATAGAATTGTGTAAATGATGAAAATGTTACTTGTAAACCCATGAAATCTGATTGAATTGTGTGAATATTTAAAATATTATTGTTAAACCCATGAAATTTGATTAAATTGTGGAAATAATGAAAATGTTGTTGTTAAACCCATGAAATTTGATTGAATATTGTTAATCATAAAAATGTTGGTGCTAAACCCATGAAATTTGATTGAATATTGGGAATGATGTAAATCTTGTTTTAAACCCAAGAAACTTTATTGAATTATGTGAATGATGAAAATGTGATTGTTAAACCCATGAAATTTGATTAAGTTGTGTGAATGATTAAAATGTTGTTGTTAAACCCATGAAATTTGATTCAATTGTGTGAATGATTAAAATATTGTTCTTAAACCCATGAAATTTTATTAAATTGTGTGAATAATTAAAATATTATTGTTAAACCCATGAAATTTGATTAAATTGTGGAAATGATGAAAATGTTGTTGTTAAACCCATGATATTTGATTGAATATTGTTAATCATAAAAATGTTGGTGTTAAACCCATGAAAAATAATTGAATTGTGGGAATGATGTAAATCATGTTTTAAACCCGTGAAATTGATTGAATGTGTGAATGATGAAAATGTTGTTGGTAAACCCATAAATCTGATTGAATTGTATGAATAATTAAAATATTATTGTTAAACCATGAAATTTGATTAAATTGTGGAAATGATGAAAATGTTGTTGTTAAACCCATGAAATTTGATTGAATTGTCTGAATGATGAAAATGTTGTTGTTAAACCATGAAATTAGATAGAATTGTGTGAATGACGTAAATGTTGTTGTTAAACCCATGAAATTAGATAGAATTGTGTGAATGATGAAAATGTTGTTGTTAAACCATGAAATTAGATAGAATTGTGTGAATGATGAAAATGTCGTTGTTAAACCAATGAAATGAAATTAGATAGAATTGTGTGATTGATGAAAATGTGTTGGTAAACCCATGAAATCTGATTGAATTGTGTGAATAATTAAAATATTATTGTTAAACC
>NW_026112748.1:0-66528 GCF_024323335.1 Lathyrus oleraceus | reverse complement strand
TTCTTATTTTTTGTTCACTAACCAAAGCATAAAAATATCCACTAACATCTTTTGTTTTTGTAGCTTGAGCAATCATAAGATCTAAAGCTCCTATGAGGCCCCTATGCTCATTGATTTGACCAGATGAAGGGAAGCAAGCATGACAATGGTTCAAAAAGATCTCAATCATCATATATGCCTCCCAAGTATCTTAAATTGTCATTTGATCAAAGAAACCAAGGGCTTGAGGTTTGTTTCCCAAGGAAACCCTAATTTCATTGTGCATCAATTATGCCTTGCTCATGAAGCAACCTCAACCCATGATCAATATAATCAAGTGATTCTTTATAATCTTTACATGCATATTTGAAGTTATTTGAGTGTCCTCAATCATAAATTCATCAAGGTTTGACGTATGGACTTGAGAAGTTGGTCAGTCAATTCATCTAACTATTTTGAAATCCACTGAGACCTAACTTTTAATGTGTTTGTCAAATGAGGATGCCCCCAAGAGAAACAATGTTTATTAAGAACCATATGAACAACTTTCATGTTCATCAAAAATTCATTTGAAACTTGGAAGGTCATCATTCATTTCAAAACATTATAGGTCATTTTTACTGAAACCCTAATTTTGGGTCAACTTCCCAAGGGCATAACTCACTCATGTTTTAATATTTTGAGGTGGGATTAAATTAATTAGAAACTTTAAGATGTCTACTCCATTTGTTATGTTGAACAAATTTTT
Source organism: Lathyrus oleraceus (assembly GCF_024323335.1). NCBI lineage: Eukaryota > Viridiplantae > Streptophyta > Magnoliopsida > Fabales > Fabaceae > Lathyrus > Lathyrus oleraceus. The sequence goes on along the minus strand of NW_026112748.1, from coordinate 65,801 downwards.
ATAATCCTAAAATAAATACATGTGATAATGCAAAACATTATAGGTCACTTTGGACCAAAGGCATTGAAATGTGAAAAAGTCCAACTTCAAGTGCCCATAACTTTCTCATCAAAAAATCCAAATGATGCAAAATGTAGGTCCCAATTTATTGTCTTGAAAAGATATACAACTTTTATGTTGAAGGTTTTGTCCTTTGAGGCTTGCATAATTGAAACAGAAGGGCTTGAAGTTGGTCCATTTTGGAAAATTTCACATGCACATGTTTTGCACCTTGAACTTTATGACCTATTTTCATTAATTTACCAACTCCAAATGGATTTTTTTTCAACATAGCAATTGTTCCTCATGTCTAAACCTTTCCAACCATTAATCACAAGGCCATGTTTCATTTTGGTAAGAGGTAGTTTCGAAGAGGAAAAGATTTTGGTGCAATTATGGAAACTTTGTTCAAACTTCATGCACAAGCCAAATCATTCACATCTGCACGTCCATTTCAGTTCAATTACATCCCAGCTTGCATTTCCAATTGGATTTGGGCCCTCCATGCGCCTGTACAAGCCCATGCATGGAGGCCCTCATCACTCATGCACATGAATTTACATGCCTTGCTTCAGCTTCAGCTATAAATAAGCATGCATACCTTCATCATGAACCAACCTTAAGGCGCCTCATATGCTGCAGAAATCCATCCAAACCTCACTCTAAAGGAATTGTGCAATTTCACTTTCATTTTTCAGATCCAATTTTCAACTTCATTGGTTGATTATTGGACTTAAATTCCTTAGCCTCATCTCCTTTCCACCTCAAGAGCAAACTGCAATCAAGATTGGTGAAGGATCGTGCTCCATAGATCTGCATTTTCAAGGTTGATCCTCAAACTTTTTTCAATCGAAACACACTGATTATAGCTCATTTCTTCTGTTTATTGGCTTGGTTGAAGTCCTCTCATAAGAGGCATTTGAATTGTGTTCCTAATTTTGCAAATCCATGAAGTTCAGATTGAACACCATGATTTTCTCTCTCTGATTTCTCTTTCTATGAGAGTCCAGAGGAGAAACCAATGGTACATGGGTGATGTACATCACCCCAGCTTTCCAATGATATGAGGATCGCTTCATTTGGTTAAGATTTCCATACTTGCAACTTTGGCCGAAATCTCCAGGTTCGCCGGAGAAGACGGTGGTGTACACCACCATCCATTTGCCAGTTTTGATCCAGGCCGTTGATGATGATTTTCAGATTGAATCATGGCTATTGGATCTTATGACTTTTTATAATGCATTGTGTTACTCAGTTGACTTGGTCCTATGATGCGCGCGCATGCCATTGCCCTCAGATCCTCCACGTCATTTAATGAAAGGAAATCCAACGCGCCAGGATTTTTAGCAATTTCCATTTTCTGATTTAATTTCTTTTTATTTTCTTTTATTTCATTTTATTTCAAAAAAATCATAACTCCTTCATTTTAATTCCAAAAAATATGGGACCAATTGCATTATTTCCCTTTTTAATTCTAGTTTATGAAAATGATTTTTAATATTTTTTATTTTGTCATTTGATATTTTTTATGAATTTTCTCTTTCTGGTTATTTTTAATTTATTTTAAATAGTTTCCAATATTCAAAAAAATGCAAAAAAAAAAAAACAAAAAAAAAATTTTGCAAAAACAAACTTTACTTTGTTAGCCTCTTTGAATGATGATGAATCTATGAAAAATATTCTCATCAATTTATTAATTGATTTGAGATTTATTTGAGATTTTAGTTCAATTAGGTTATTTTTTATTTATTTTTAATTGTTTAAAAATAGTTTCAGGTTTCTAAAAATGCTGAAATTTTTTGTCAAACTTTGTTTGACTTTGTTGAACTTAGGATGATCCATTTGGACTTTTAAAAGTTGATTTGAAATGCATTTGAAGTTTGACCTTTAATTGTTTATTTTAATTCAAGTATTATTTTAATTTTGAAAAAGTACCAAAAATATTTTATTTGTTTCTTGACTTCTAAGTTTCATTTTGCTTCTGTTTACTATGGTTTGACCTTGATCCCTTTCATCTTTGGTCAATGCACTTTGCTTATTTCATTTGAAATTTCAATTCATGTATATTCTTATTCATCTTCTTCTTCATCTTTTTCTTTTTGATCAATGAGTTAAAGATTGGTGGTTAGCCTTGACATATGGGAGGCTTAACCTTCCTTGATTCAAATCTAATTCATCTTGATCATAGATCAAGTGAATGACTTTACATTAAGGATAGGTTGCTTTTTGATCAAGCAAAAAACCTAAATCAATACAAGATCATTCTTCTTTTCTTTTGACATGGCAAGTTGTAGGAGCTTGGCTTACTAGTCAAGGTCTTTAACTTGTATTTGTTGCCTATATTTTATTGACCAGCCTCAGGTAGGTGTGACTACTACATTAGTCAACTTACGATTGCTTAACATAGCGCTAAATTGCCTTATGGCACACTAACACTAATTATTGACCATTAACTTTTAATTCAAGTCATTTAATTCTTGCAATTTATTTTAATGCAATTTAATATCTTGTACATATTATTCATTTGCTTTTACCCTTTGCTCACTTGAGCTCATGTTTATGTTAATGTAATTTGTCTTTGCTTGTGTTTTGTTTTGATTGTTGTGAACCAAATTCAAATGGACAAAGGACTTAGACTTTAGGACATTCCCTAAGCTAATGGAGTTTGAAGAGCAACTAGGACTCCTGCCTTTAGAGTGCTTAAAATGTCAAAGAGCAACTAGGCCTCATGCCTTTAGAATGCTTAAAGCTTGAAGATGAACATTGAAAGGACCAAATTCTAAACTCCCTCTTGTCCATTCTTTATTTGTTTTGTGGAACTTTTTGATTTGTGTGTTCTTGTGCAAGGGATCCCAAACATATGAGCCAAGTAGAAGAACCATTGTCATGAGCATCCAAAGTGAGAGATACAAAAGCCATTGAAAGATTCCTAGGAGCTTGATTTGTGTGCTTGATTGCTTGAGTTATTTTCTATTTGCTTGCTAATTCCAAAGGATGGGAGCTACTTGGATCATCACTGTGATCTCAAGAAGGGAACTCCATTTGTGGTTTTATTCTTCTTCCTTCATCTTTGTATGTTTAGGACTTAGCCATTCTTCTTCTTCCCTCCACTCTAACCCAAGCCAAAACTTTTGTGCAAACATTAATATTTGTTTTCAAAATTAGAAACCTAAGCATTATGCTTTTGATTTCCCAAACTTCTTTTCATAACACTTATTTTGAATTGAATTCTAAGTCAACTTTGACCTTTTTTGTAAATACTTTTCATGTGGTAAATACAACTCACTCAATTGTTTTTGTGGTTTCAATGGCCACTTTTGCCAAAGCTTTTCATAAACATTAGCTATTAGGTCTGAGTTATCCTTGATGTTGATATAATACTCACCTATATCCTTAGTGATGGACAATAAGACTTCCAAGCTTATTATAGGGATACCCCCTCACTAGCATGTTGAAGCTCTCCTCACATGGTGGATTTGTGGTTTTAGGTTGAGTTTTCTCCCTTGGATAACAAAAGAACTTAAGGCTTTTGGACCAATCAATTCACCAACTTCTTTTGAGATTTTTATCCCGAACTACGAGGTTTTGATCCTAATCTTTTTAAGATGGTACGTAGGCAGTGGGTTTATCCATTCAAACAAAAAAAATTGTAAATAATTTGTACATTCTTCTCTCATCTCCTCAATCATGTTTGCACAAATAATTTTTCACAAATACCAACCTACCTTACAACAACTGTGAAAAGGGCTCCCTAGGAGTACCTAGGATGTTTTGGGTGCTTAAAACCTTCCCAATACATAACCAACCCCCTTACCCAGATCTCTGACATTTTTATTAGTTTTTGATTTGATAAAACTTCTCGGTTTTTGTTCACTATCTAACCTTTCCTTTGGATAAATAGAAGTGTGGTGGCGACTCGAATTGTATGATTTACTTTTGATTTAGTCAATAAATCTAAAGGTAACGAATACCCCGCTACAAAAGCAAAAGCAATACTAACTCCTAATCAACTAACAACTAACATTTAATTTCAAGTCATTTACTTTTAAGCACTTTAATTTGTAAGCTTTTAATTCATTTGTCATTATTCATACCATTCAATTTATTTACTTTAATGTTATTTTCACTTTGCCCACTTGGGCCATATTTTATGATACATTGTGTTTATATATACTTGTTTGTTTGGTCTTTTGACCTTAATGTACATAATAAGAATAAAAACCCTAAAAAACATCTTGTGTGGACTGTTGGTTTGATCTGAGACTATTGGACCTGGAATTTAGGAAACATTCCCTATGCAAAGGACTTGGCCAATGCCAACTTTCATGAAACCAAGTGCTTGTGAAGTGAACATTCATCTGATACAATATTGAAGATCCATTTGAGTTCATCTGCAACATGATTATTGTGAAGCTGTTATTTTGAACTTGTGTCTCATGCCATCTTTGAAGTCATCTGATACATAGGAATTTTTGAAGAAGATCATTGATCACACTGAAAAACACTGTGTATTTGACTCAGATTGCGCATGTTTATTAGGTCTTTATTATCATTTTGCTTGTGTTATGCTTTCTTTTTTGTTTTTTTTAGGTATTTAGCTCTTTCAGGACCTTTTTAGAAGAAATGAAGGAAAAAGACCAAAAAATTAAGGTTTTCGGCAAATATTGTACTCGTAGCGTTTTGCATGGCAGCCGCTATAGGAGAAGCCATGACACATCATCCCTCAACCTGGAGGAAACTGCCACGATCCCATGAACTTCCCCATTTACTCACATGGTGGGCGCCATGGAGGGGTGACGGGTGCCACCTTTGAATTCCACGTTCCCACTAAAGAGAAGTTGAAGGGCATCATGGTCTTTACATGCTGCTGAGTTCCTCTATAAATAGGTCGTTCTAGTTCACTTCCAAATCTTCCAACTTAGTTTACAACACTAGTGTAATTGAGGGGTAATCCGTCACATCGAGGGGTTATCGCACCTTAGTGTAATTGAGTTGGAGCACTTTGATTTTGATGTCGTCCTTATTTTCAAAGTCAAAGGTTTATTTACTTCCTTGTACCAGATTTAAAGCCTCCGTTTGGAGCAGGTTCTAATTTAATCGCCTTTTTATTTTACTTGCCATGCCTTACTTTATTTAATTCCTTGTCATGCTTTACCTTATTTAATTTTCTACCATTGTCTTTACTTTATTTAATTTTCTTGCCATTATCTTTATTGCTCGTTTTAATTGTTTTACACGATTTACTTGTTCTTCACGCCTTACATTCTAAACTTCTTTTCATCATGTTCAACATCGTTGTATCTGTTTGTATTACCATGTCTGGCTAAATCTTTCAAAGGTTGGAATGTAAGGATCGCGGTTAAAGAGATGTTTCACATATTGCATCTGTAGAAATGCTTTAGGGGCTGTTTTGATTTTTAATTCGAGTTTTCTGAAACAAACTTAGTTAATTTTAACTATTCAAGGAGTGAGAAAGCACCCTAGCTTAGTTAACTAGGAATTTTTAATACTTTAAGGAAAAAAAAATTGAAACTGTTTTCAAACGCGTTGATAGATTTAAAACCAGGAAACTCCTTCGGTAAACTTTCCGAATCAAAATCACTTTTCAACTAAGTTTACGAGTCTTATTTCTTAAAAATAGGTTTACTACTTTAGCGTTCTGCACACCTTTTCTAAGTGACAATAAAAGGTCTTAATTTAAGGGTAAACTCGGTTCTGAATACGCGAAAGCGATAGTTCCTGTTAAATAGATTCTTTTCAAGAGTAGAAAATATTGCCCCATAAGTAGTTCTATTTAGACAATCGAAGCATCGTTTAACTCACGTGAAATACATTCAAGCCTATCTTTATTTGCACTGCATTTATCATTTTCTTTATTTACTATTATTTTGAGACATCAATATCTCATTTGTACCGCCTTAGATAAACATCATAACAATAGTAATCGATAGATTGACGATTTGGTCTTTGTGGGATCGATAATCTTTTATATTACTCTGACGCGATTCGTGCACTTGCGAATATAGCGGTCAAGTTTTTGGCGCTGTTGTCGGGGACCAACTTCGTCAAATTCCGTACCCTGTTGTTACATCTTCTAGACTAAGGAATTATTAGCCGGTAAATGGAAGGACCCGTAGTACCGGAAATTTAGTAGATCCTTTAGCGGAACCCGAACGTTACACTCGTACACGCCTCTTACTCGTCCGAATTAAGAAAGCTATGACCGAGAATCGTGACCGGAGACCTCTTAAAGAATTTGCCCAACCCTCTGACGAGGAACCTAGTTCTAGTATAGTAAACCCCCTCATTCCTGCCAACAATTTCGAACTAAAACCATCTTTACTGCAATTAGTGCAACAGAACCAATTCGCGAGTCTCGCTACTGAGAACCCAAATCAACATTTAAAAGTCTTTGTCCAACTGGCCGACACCTTTAAATCCAACGGTGTTTCACCTGATGCAATTCGTTTAAGATTATTTCCTTTCTCCCTCAGGGATAGAGCACGTTCGTGGTTAGATTCACTTCCAACTGACTCAATAACTACCTGGGAAGACCTTAGGAGAGTATTCCTTGCTAGATATTTTCCCCCTAGTAAGACTGTTGTTCTTCGAAACCAAATAACTAGATTTACTCAAAACCAAGGAGAAACATTTTTTAAAGCTTGGGAGAGATACAAAGAGCTGTTAAGAGTCTGTCCACACCCTGGCCTAGAACAATGGCTGATCGTTCATACATTCTACAATGGACTCCATTATAACACAAAGATGAGCATCGCCGTTGCCGCTGGTGGTGCGTTGATGAACAAACCTTACCCTGAAGCTTGTGACCTAATTGAGGATATGGCCCAAAACCATTACCAATGGGGAACTGAACGAGAATCAATAGAGAAAAAGGATACTCAAGGTGGAATACATGAGATAAGTTCTATGGACATGATGCAAGCAAAAATGGATGCTTTAGCTCTTAAGGTCGGACATATTTCTACAAACTCTAACACCACAGTGGTAGTCCACACAGAGTGTGAACTTTGTGGATCTAAAGGACACGAATCGGTAGAATGTAACCTTTTGAACGACCTGAACACCGACCAAGTGAATTACGCCCAAGGTAAACCATTTTCAAACACTTACAACCCTGGATGGAAGAATCACCCAAATTTTTTCTATAAAAACCAGAACCCTATCCAAAACTATGCACCTCAAAGACCACAAGGTTTTCAAGCCTAAAAACCAAATCAACCTATACAAGTTGTGCCCCAGAAGCCTAACCTTGAGAAGATCATGGAGAACTTTATATCAAGGCAGACTCAGCAAAATAAAGAATTCCTAAACCGGAACATTCATGTAAACAAACTGATAATACAATTAGGGACTAAGGTTGATCAGATAATTACTCATAATAAGATGCTTGAAACCCATATCTCACAGGTAGCACAAAACCAAGCCCCACAAACTACACCTGGAGGACAATTCCCTGGACAACCTCAACTCAACCCTCGAGGGCAAGCTAACGCTATCGCATTACGAAGTGGGGCCGCTTACAAAGGGCCTTATAACCCAGCAATGAGCGAGTCCAAAGCTTCTAAAGAAAATATACCTACCAACCAAGGAGAGGAACCAGTGGAACCCGAAAAACAAATCGACCAAGAAGGAGAAGCCAAGGATAAAACTTACAAACCACCACCCCCGTACAAACCACCAATCCCATATCCACAAAGACATAAACAAACCAAAATCAATAACCAATACAAAAGTTTATAAAATTAATAGAGAATATTCATGTAGAGATTCCTTTCACCGAAGCCATCACCCAAATTCCATCTTACGCCAAATTTCTCAAAGACATCTTAACCAACAAGCGTAGGCTTGACGATCCCAAACCCTTGGAATGCAACTTTATTTCCGAGAATAAACATGCTAAGAAGGAGAAAGACCCTGGGAGTTTTTCTATACCTTGCATTCTAGGGAGTCATGTGATCTACAAAGCTTTCCTAGACTTAGGCGCTAGTGTGAGTTTAATGCCCTTAGCTGTGTGTAAAAGGTTAAACTTAGGAGAATTACAACCAACTAAGATGTCCCTCCAATTAGCCGATAGATCTGTTAAGTATCCTGTAGGCATATTAGAAGACATCCCCGTTAGGATCGGTCAACTTTATATCCCGACAGACTTTGTGGTCATGGATATCAAGAAGACGATGATATCCCTATCCTTTTAGGTAGACCATTTTTATTAACAGTCGGAGCTATAATAGATGTTAAAAGAGGAAAATTTACTTTCGAAGTAGGAGATGAAAAGATAGAGTTTATTCTTTCAAAGTTCCTGATGGCACCAATCATAGGAGACGCATGTTACGCGATTGATATCATAGATGAATGCATAAGGGAACTTGATTGAGAAGAACCTATGATCGAACCATTTTCAAACCCGAATGAAAAGGATGACGAGCTAAAGGAAACGGAACCTCACACTAACAAATGTTTGGCCCTTACTCCAGACCAAAAACCAGCTCAAGAACTTAAGGAATTTCCCAAGAACCTAAGATACGAGTTTTTGGATAAAGAAATGAACCGCACAATAATAGTTAGTGCCACCTTAAACCAAGACGAGACGAATCGACTCTTGAATGTTTTAAGAAGATACCCCTCTGCCTTAGAGTACAACATTTCTGATCTAAAAGGTATTAGCCCATCTGTGTGTATGCACAGGATTTCGCTGGAGGAGGATTCAAAACCTTCTAGAGAACATCAGAGACGAATCAACCCTGTAATGAGAGAGGTAGTGAAGAAGGAAGTCCTTAAACTACTAGAGGCTGGTATAATTTATCAAATCTCTGATAGTAAATGGGTATGTCCTGTACATGTGGTACCCAAGAAGGGAGGCATCACAGTCGTGCAGAACGAAAAGGGCGAGCATGTCGTTAAACGCATAGAAGGCGGATGGCGTATGTGCATAGATTATAGGTGAAATTCTGGTATCAGATATAAGATGTCGAAGGTAATGTTACGACACTAATATCTGTTAACACACAATGGACAAATAAAAACAGAATGGTAAAGCGAATAACACAAGCAATTGTTAACCCAGTTCGGTGCAACTCACCTACGTCTGGGGGCTACCAAGCCAGGAAGGAAATCCACTAAAATAGAATTAGTTCAAAGACTCTCCGTACACTTCAACAAGTTACAGTCTTTATCACCTAATCTCTACCCGTGCAATTTCTACCTAAGCACTCTTAGATATGAGAACCCACTCACTTCCCTTACAATCACACACCAGTGATTTTAAACAACTATCCCTTGAGAAAAGAAAATACTTTTCAATTACACACTCTTGATTTTACTTCACAGTTTCAATCAAGAAGACACACTCTTGATCTTGCTTCAAAGCTTTGATCAAGAAGACACACTCTTGATCTTGCTTCACAGCTTTGATCAAGAAGACACACACTCTTGCTTAACAGCTTTAGAGTGACAAATTACAACCACAAATCAGTCCAATTCAATCATCAATAGATGACTTGAATGACCTACAAGTCTTACGACTAAACAGACACAAACCCTAGCTCTCTCTCTATATTTCGCTCAGTCTTGGTTGTGTGTTCAAACAGGTTTTCTAAGTCCCTTTTTATAGAAGCTTTCAGCTGGGCTTGGACATCTTGAAAACCCTAAATCTATTTTCCAATCAAATCTTTTTATAACAGCTGTATAGATCTCCTTGGAAAATAAGTAAATTTGGTTGTAATCCATGATTGAATGCGCCAGCTAGCCATATCTTCAATCATCCAAAGATTGCCATTAATTGTGCAATCACAAAACACCAGACATTCATACTGAATGTTCTGTGTACAGGATGTCATGACATCGGGTCTGACATCCTGGAAAAATCCTGCATAATCCAATAATTCCTTTTATAACTTCCAGCAGATACAGTCATATCAGATGCCATGACATTGTGTATGTCATCTGAAACAATCCTGCATGAACATGTCTTTCATCTAAGCTCCAGCAGGTACATCCAATATCAGAAGCCTTGTCATTGTATGTGGCATTCTGAAACAATCTTGCATGCACATGTTCTTGAACTCCAACAGGTACATAGGATATCTCATGTTAAGACATCACACATGACATCTTGTGAACACTCTTTGTTTTACCAAAATTGCTGCCAACACTTAGAATCAACAAACTCCCCCTTTGGCAAATTTTGGCTAAAACATATATCTGTCCTTTTTGTTCACAAGGTAAACTATCAGTAGTTAAACAACATAACAGAAGTTTAATCAGTAGCAGAAGCAAAACAATTACTAGCTATGGCTACTAGTAATACATAGATGCACAAGGGTACTTCTCCTCCCCCTAAATCTGTGCAACAAACAGAATTACTAGTTATGGATGCAACTAGTAAGACACACAAATACACAATGCACAGGGGTACTCCTTCTCCCCCTAAATCTGTGCACACAACAATCATAACAGCTACTGAACACCAGTACCTGTACCAGCCAGAATGTCATACTGACATCTGCTTCAACATTAACACATGTGCACCATATCAGACATCCTGTTTGACATCTGTAAACAGAACAACATTCTGTTGTGGCACCTGTGCACTTCTAATAATAGTTGTCCTTCTGTCCAGTCACATACAACTTCCACATCAGCATTTCTCCCCCTTTTTAGTCAAAATTGAGCAAAGGTGACCAATGAGACAAAATAAATGTCTATTAGCCTATCATAGAATGTTAGATCAGATGTTATAACATTAAGCATGTTAAAACAAAATATTCAGGAAGTACACACCATCATTAAACACAGCTGTGATAGCTGGAATAATGAACAAATCCAAGGAACTCCTTAAGAGCCCTAAATATTACATAACAGGCATCAATACGGACTGCCACAAAATACATAATAAAAAAAACAATCAAGACAACAGCCTTCCAAACAGCAACCCAGCTTTCACCACACCTCTCAATCTTCAATTCAGCCAGGGACCATTAATCAGAAGAAGAAGAATCATCTTCACCTTCACTTGTATCTTCACCTGCACCTTCAGAGTTTTCTGAGCTTCCAGAACTTCCATTGGATTGGGATTTTGATCTTGTATTTGAGTCCTTCCCAGCCTTCTCTATTTCTTCCTTCTCCAGGCTACAGATCAGAACTTCTAATGCTTCTTTTCTAGCCTTGGCCACCCTTATACCATTTTCCAATTCCTTGCAGGTTTCTTTTAGTTGATCAACCAAGCTCCCTTGAGATGTAGACTCCCTTTTGGTAGATGTCATGACATCATTGACATGACTTCCCTCAAACAGCTTATATTGAATGGACATAGGGGATTTTCTCCTACTTGGAATGTCACTTGTACTCAGAATGCCTGGTTGTTGGCTCAGGATAATGCCACAAATAAGGGAGGGGAAGGCAATGGGTAACTTCACAGCATTTCTGGAAGCATGTCTAATGGTTTGATCAAATATGAACTTGCCAAAATCATAGTTAACCCTTGTTCCAATTGCATGAATGATTCTTCCAAGGTTAATGGAGATAGTAGAGACATGATTAGTAGGAATCCAATTAGCTGAGCCAATCTTGTGCAAGATGGCATATTTAACACTGAGCTTTCCAGCTGATAAGTGATTCCTACTAGGCCATTCCTTAACTTGGCCGGGTGTGATAACCCTACAGACCTCATTGTCTGTAGTCTCTAGGTCTACTCCTTCATCTGTTCCTCTTCCTAGGAACTTGTTGATGACACTTGGTGAGAATTTCACACATTTTCCCCTTACAAACACCTTGCAGAACTCCTTGCTGCTCTTTTCCTGAATATCCTCAAGAATATTAACAATAAACTCTTTTACCAACCCCTCATAGCATTCGGGTAGAGTTACCATAGTCTTCATAAGTCCAGCCTTTTTGATCAACTCAATTACCTCCTTTACCTCTACAGTTTCTTGTCCAAGCTCTCTTTCAATAGCTACTCTCCTCTGAATGACATATTTCCATTTTGCTGCACCATCTTCCAAATGAAAGGAGATATTGTCTAGGTGCACAGCATCAGCCTTGCCAGGAGACTTCTGAACAGCCTGCATTTTTGCAGGGGAGATGTCTGGGACATCGTCTTTGACATCTTCCTCAGAGTCAGAGCTATCTCTTTCTTTCCTTTTCCTAACCTCAACTTTGCTCCAAGCTTTTGAGGGTCCTATACCAGCCGTCTTTTTCACTCTTCCTGTTCTCATTCTTGCCACACTTTTCCCTTGCCTAGTTCTCAGTTTCTCAGCAACACTAGGTTTTACAAGATTAACCAAAGGATCATCCTCCTTTTCAGAGCTTTCTTCCTCTAGGTCAATAACATTCTCCTGAGACATATTTGTTGGTCTCTTGCTAGGTAGGGTTTTACCTAGAGAGCATAGCCCTTCAGCAGCACCTTCTTTTTCTGACTTAGATGAGTCCTCATCTTTATCAGCATGAGGTTCCTCCTCAGGAGAGGGTTCCCTTCTAGACAGAGGGGTAGAAACCCCTTTGACTTCATGCCCTTCTCTTAGAATCCTAGTGACTAGGTTCCTTATTGCACGATCAGCATAATGCATGTCTTTTGGGAGAGAGGAGTTACCAGAGGTATTACCTTGCTTATCTCCAGCTTTGGAAGAGGGACCTGGGATGTCGCCTGGTATCATGCAGAGTGGAGTGACGTCCATCACATCTTCATATACAAACTCCATTGAGGGAGCTTTTCCATGGTGGGAAGATGATGAATGTGAACTAGATGATGATGAATGTTGAGACATGTTGTAGGACTTTTGAGAAAAGTTTCTTTGCCCTAGCTGAGCTTTTCTGAGAAGATGAATGGAGAGGGAGATTGTTGCGTTTAGGTAGCGTGTGCTAAGGGAATAGCTACTATTTTCAATGCCAGGGAATGATTTATCATTAATGTGGCTCTTTCTTTTAAAGGGGCAAACACTATTTTTATTTTCTTTATTTTTCCACTTTAACTGCCATAATTTCACAAGAGTCCAAATCCCTAATTTCCCTCTCTCACATTCAATTTTACCCAAATTCCTTGCAAGCTTGTCTGCTAGTTCCAATCCAAGCTTTAGACTTCTGAACTTGTCTTCCACAAATTTTCTAATGGAGTAATAATAGCAAGAACAATACTTTGTCCATCTGTGCTGAATCTGATTTTTGGACCTAGTTTCAGCATTTAGGAAGTCATAATACAATGTTATGACATCATGTGTGACATTGTATGCAATCAGTAAAAGTTTCATCCAACCCAGTTGAGCCCAACTGCTATCATCTACTATACCTTTCACAGGTGTCATCCAAATCTTCTCCATATTGTCATTGGCCTTTTTGCATAGAGTCTCTTGTGGCTTAGTCCCAACAGTTCCATTCTCCCTGTGACTGGTCATATGTCCACCTGTTTGATCTAACTTCCTTTTTTTTTACTTTACTTTACTTTTTTATTTTATTTTTATCAAGCTTAATCAAAATAAAAAAGGCAGCATGTTATGGAATCCTATGTACACCCCCTTTGCAAAATAAGGAAAAAGTTGAAGCCTAAGAACAAGGAATAAGCCCGACCCAAAAACAACAATTCCGGAGCCATGGCGGGCGCCATGGGGTCGGTACCTTTTACGGGACAGAAGCCCTAAATCTCCCATTTTTTCCTCCTTCAACCTCTCAAAACCCATTTTTTCGTCCTTCCACCTCCATCAAAAGTCCACGGAAATTCCCAACTTCATCATTCTAACTCCAACCCATTATCATTTCCAAACTTCACTCATCAATTTCCTCCACCAAAAACCCACTATAATCCCATTTTCACTTCCTTACCATAAAAACCCATTTTTTTCTTCACTCACCATCAATGGCTGGAATGGAATTCAACAATATCATCCTTCGCGGAGGGAAACATGGAGAGCGTCAGAGAATTTTTTTACAGAAGTTGCAAACACGGGAAATTCTCGCCACCAGGTATGTAGATGAGGAATGTTTATATACTTTAGGGACATATCATAGTGTTTTTCATATTCTAGATAATTTAGGATTGCATGAGATTTTTTCTAATAAGGAACCCACCTATAATAGGCTGACTAGGGAATTTCTAAGTTCCCTAATTTACACTGTTCATCCTGGCACTGTTAGCACGGTTGGTATCGTATGTTTTAGAATGTTCAATGTCGAATATGAGGACACTACCGATGCCTTAGCAGGTTTGTTAGGAATTCCTTACGGAGAGAGTGCCATTTGTGAGACACCCTTAGATGTAGAATGGGCACTCGAAGCATTTAACTTTTGGAATAGATTATCGAATGTGGCTGCCACTTCTTTTGAAGGAATTTTAGCCTCCACTATTCATACCCCGGCCATCCTTATTTTTTGATATCTCTTGGCATGTACTATTTTTGGTCGGGAAACTTCTAATAAAGTAAATGCTCGCGAGTTGCTATTTTTACAGGGTTGCCTTACTAATCAAAGGATCAATCATGTTCCTTTTATGCTTGCACATATGTCCTCCATTTTGAAAAAAGGAGGAACCATTTCTTTTGGTGGATTAATTATTTCTATTGCTAGAGCACTAAATCTCAACGCTGAGTTAGCTACTTTAGAACTGCTCCCTCACCGCACCATTAACTTGAAATTCTTGAAGGATATGAAATTGTGCAAGGTGCGGCGAGCAGACGGTTATAACCTCATGATCCATGGTGTAGCTATACTGAGTGTTGTTTTACCTTGCTCTCAGCGTACAGATGTGTGACATGCAAGAAATTGGACATATGATCTCGATGCTCCACCTTTTATCGGTCCATTGCCACCTAATGTCCCTATGGACGATGGGCAAGGGACCGATGATGAGTATGACCAACGCGACCAGTCCCCTGCTCATGATATTCCTACACACATTACATCACCTGCACACACTGCACCTTCTTCTTCTGACCATTTTGCAGGTACCACTCCCAGTTTTTACATCACTGAAGAGATGTGGCGCGAGCACCTGGCTCGGGAAGAAAGGTGTGACTCCCTTCTAAATACCATAAACCAACGATTGACTGATAATATGAGTTTTATGGTAGCCTCCCAGTAGCGCAATGAGCAAGCACATCGGACTATCACGGAGTCCTTGCTTGCGATCACTAATGAGCAACATCGCTAGTGACAGGCTACTGAGCGGCACTTTGCACTTATCGAGGCCAACCAGGGGTCTCTCTTAGGTCGCTCTAGGCAACTGCAGGAAGGTCTTAGTACTCGTAGCAGGAGTCGTCGACCCAGGCATCCTGACCAGGGCGGTGACGGTGTCAGTGATCAGCCATAGTTCACTCTCTTTCAGGTTACTCCAACCCTATCTCATTTCAAAACATTGAGGACAATGTTCGGTTTAAGTGTGGGAGGAGATTTTCATCGCTTTCCTTTATTTTCAGTATGTTTTTTGTGTTTTAGTTGTTTGCTTTCCTTTCAATAAAATAACATGTGTTTGACGAGTCATTTGTGTGGTGTATCATTACTTCTCCCATTTCTTTAGCCTTACCAAAAAAAATTGTGAGCAAAGAAAATAGTGTATTTTGAATATTTAGGCTATAAGACAAGTTTATGACAGGATGTAAAAGATTTGGGAAAACTTTTTCTAAAAATCGATATCGTCTCGACACCGTAGGCTTCATGATTATAAGAGTCGATCCTGATACCCCATATGTTGTGGCCCTAATTTTTGTTCCAAATAAGTCCTTAAGTAGTTTATCCTTGCAGTCAGCTCCGGCTTAAGCATGCTCTACGTAGGGGACCGATGAAAACAAGTGAATGATCATAAAAATTTCTTCTTTGTTCTCTAGTTGTATGAAATTTCGGGCTAGGTGACTCTCACACGGTCATTTGACCTAGCAAAATAAAGAGGTTTGCGAAACATGCAGAAAAATAAAAAAAATATATAATAATATGCTCATTGTTGGTTGGTTCAAAGGTATCTGGTGCTGAACTTGGTAGGGTGGATTACGATCCAATCCCCCACAACTACAATTGGGTTGAATAAAGGGGTTACACCAACTTATCTACCAGAGCCCCATGCTTAAGATCATAATCACTAACCGGTCACCTTACTATGAGTATGTATGGATAACGGGCTTAATGTGATTGCACCTGAATGAAAAATACTTGAAGAAGATGAAAAGAAGGCCTAGGTATGGTGGGGTGATATGGATTGATTTGTATAGGAACGAAGCCTATGACCGCATTTGCAGAAAGTGTCACTACAATATCCTTAGTTCAATTCGTTAGTACCTATCGATACATTCCTTGAATAAACTTATAAGCCCTTTTAGCCTTGAATTATCTCTGGTTGATATTGTTTTTCTTACATGAGCTATAAAGAGTTTTGCTTGAGGACAAGCAAAGGTTTAAGTGTGGGAGAATTTGATCACACTGAAAAACACCGCGTATTTGACTCGGATTACACATGTTTATTAGGTCTTTATTATCATTTTTCTTGTGTTATGCTTTCTTTTTTGTTGTTTTCAGGTATTTAGCTCTTTCAGGACACATCAACCCTCAACCTGGAGGAAACTGCCACGATCCCATGAACTTCCCCATTTACTCACATGGCGGGCTCCGTGGAGGGGTGGCGGGCGCCACCTTTAAATTCCACGTTACCATTAAAGAGAAGTTGAAGGGCATCCTGGTCTTTGCATGCTGTTGAGTTCCTCTATAAATAGGTCGTTCTAGTTCACTTCCAAATCATCCAACTTAGTTTACAACACTAAGACTATATTATCATCTGTAAAAGCGGTAATCCGTCACATCGAGGGGTTATCGCACGTTAGTGTAATTGAGTTGGAGCACTTTGATTTTGTTGTCGTCTTTATTTTCAAAGTCAAAGGTTTATTTACTTCCTTGTACCAGATTTAAAGCCTCCGTTTGGAGCAGGTTCTAATTTAATCGCCTTTTTATTTTACTTGCCATGCCTTACTTTATTTAATTCCTTGTCATGCGTTACTTTATTTAATTTTCTGTCATTGTCTTTACTTTATTTAATTTCCTCGCCATTATCTTTATTGCTCGTTTTAATTGATTTACATGCTTTACTTGTTCTTCACGCCTTAAATTCTAAACTTCTTTTCATCATGTTCAACATCGTTGTATCTGTTTGTATTACCATGTCTGGCTAAATCTTTCAAAGGTTAGAATGTAAGGATCGCGGTTAAAGAGATGTTTCATATATTGCATCTGTAGAAATGCTTTAGGGGTTGTTTTTATTTTTAATTCGAGTTTTCTGAAACAAACTTAGTTAATTTTAACTACTCAAGGAGTGCGAAAGCACCCTGGCTTTGTTAACTAGGAATTTTTATCACTTTATGGAAAAACGATTTTTGAAACTGTTTTCGGACGCGTTGATAGATTTAAAATCAGGAAACTCCTTGGGTAAACTTTTCGAATAAAAATCACTTTTCAACTAAGTTTACGAGTCTTATTTCTTAAATAGGTTTACTACTTTAGCGTTCTGCGCACCTTTTATAAGTGACAATAAAAGGCCTTAATTTAAGGTTAAACTCGGTTCTGAATACACGAAAGCGACAATTCCTGTTAAATGGATTCTTTTCAAGAGTAGAAAATATTGCCCCATAAGTAGTTCTATTTAGACAATCGAAGCATCGTTTAACTGACGTGAAATACATTCAAGCCTATCTTTATCTGCACTGCATTTATCATTTTCTTTATTTACTGTTATTTTGTGACATCAATACCTCATTTGTACCGCCTTAGATAAACATCGTAACAATAGTAATCGATAGATTGACGATTTGGTCTCTGTGGAATCGATAATCTTTTATATTACTCTGACGCGATTCATGCACTTGCGAATATAGCGATCAATCATGGAGTTTCTAAGCTTGGATGTGGATATCTTTATTTGATGCCTTGCTCTTCATATTTCTATTTGTGTATTGATTTTAATTGATTCTAAAGTCCAAGGGAAATTTGGGTTTCTATATGACATTCTTGTCTATTGGATTGCAGCACATTGGTCAGATCTTTTCGCCTCTTAACTTTTAAATTTTGCTTAGGATTAGTCTCTTCATCTATTCCCCACTTCTTTAATTTCAAAATATCTCCCTCCATTTTTTTTTTAAATCTTCTTTGCTTGTGTTTGTTTTCCAAACTTTGACCATATTGCAAAAATTAGAAAGTTTGGCCTTATGCCATTTCCTTTTCAAACTTCTTTTCTTAAACAAACTTGTAAATAAACTTAACTATACTTGACTTCAAATTTCAAAATACAAAAAGAATTAACACTCATTCAAACCATTTTAGGCATTTTTTTCCTTTATTAAACTTAAAATTTTGTTAAAAGCAATGCACTCATTTTGAAATTGATACCACGAACTACGAGGTTTTGATCCCTCATTTTTATGTTGGTACGTAGGCATAAGTCCGAAGGTCTTGTCAAACACAAAAAATATAATTAATGAATTCTTTTCGCATCCCCCCGTTCTATTTATTGCAAACATCATTTGTACAAAAACAGATATGCACACAAGAAAGGGCTCCCTAGGAGTACCTATGACACTTTGGGTGCTAACACCTTCCCTCTATGTAACCAAGCCCCTTACCTGTAATCTTTGGCATTCTATTAGTTTTGATTTGAAAACTTCTTATCTTTTGGGTTTTGTTCGTACTTTCCCTTTTCCCTTGGAAACAATAAAAGCGCGATGGTGACTCTGGTTTTATTGACGTCTAGCTTATCCATAGCTTGATGGTCATGAACTTACCGCTACAGGTCCATCCTTTGATCTTTTTTATTTTTGTGTATGGTATGTTTTAGGAGTATGGTTCAATATACCAAATCTATAACATGCATTAACACCTAAATCTTTATTGCCCGACCTCAGATAGTTGTGACTTCTACATAAGTCTAATTACGATTGCTTAACATAGAGCCAAATTTGACCCTAAAGGAATAGCATTCTAGTAAGTGAGATTGTAAGTCTCCCATATTTCATGGTATTATGTAGAAAATTGGCCTTTTTTCCTTCCTTTGGAAGATGTCTTGGTTCAAGGATCCATGCTTGTGAATAGATGGTTGAGTGTTCTCCAAAGAATGACTTAATCAGTTGAAATGTAAAACATCACTAACATCTAATCAACTAACATTTGACTAACTTATATTAATATTGCTTTACTTTCATGTCATCTACTTTACACAATTTAATTTCAAGTCATTTGGATCCACTTGAGTTTATATGCTCCATGGTCTTGATCCAACTGTTATTTTAATCTCATGCCTAATAGCTTATTCTGAGTTGATCAAGGAGTATGTCATTTGATACATGAGAAGACAGAGAAGACTTCTAGCTATGGAATTTACTTGTTTGGATGTGGCCATCTTTATTTGATGCCTTGATCTTCATGATGTCTGATATTGCTAATTGCTTGTTGATAATTGCTTGATTCAAAGTCCAAAGGGAACATGAGTTTTCTATATGACATTCTTGTCTGTTGGATTGCATCTCATTGGTCAGATCTTTTTAACTCTTAACTTTTAATTTTATGCTTAGGATTAGTCTCTTCATCTCCTCCCACTTCTTCAATTTCAAAATCTTTCCCCCTTTTCAAAAACTTTCTTTGGCTTGTGATTTCAAAATTTAGACTTTATTTCAAAATAGAAACTTTGGCCTTATGCCATTGAATATTTTTTAAACTCTTTTCTTAAATCAAACTTGTAAATGAACTTAACAATATTGACTTAAAATTTCAAAAGACAAAAAGAACTAACACTCATTCAAACTTTTGGGCCCTTTGTGCCTCTTTTAAACTCAAATTTTGATTAAAAGCAATCCACTCATTTTGAAATTGATATCACGAACTACGAGGTTTTGATCCCTCATTCTTATGTTGGTACGTAGGCACAAGTATGAAGGTCTTGTCAAACACAAAAATATAATTAATGAATTCTTTTCTCATCCCCACAGTCTATTTGTTTCAAACATCTTTTATACCAAAACACATACATATATAAAAAAGGGCTCCGTAGGAGTACCTAGGACACTTTGGGTGCTAACACCTTCCCTCTGTGTAACCAACCCCCTTACCTATAATCTCTGGCATTTTATTAGTTTTTATTTGAAAGCTTCTTATGTTTGGGTTTTGTTCGTACTTTTCCCTTTTCCTTTGGAAACAATAAAAGCGCGGTGGCGACTCTGATTTTATTAACGTTAAGTTTATCCATAGCTTAATGGTCACGAATTTACCGCTACATCGTGGAATGATTTTTATGGCCCCAAACTAATTTTTCCTATTCCAAAATATTTCTAAGTCCGTAATATTTTTCTCTAACGCTTCTTATTACTATCAAAATTAGAAAAACTTAAAAGAAAGCAAATAAACTCGATTGTGAATGACTAAAATTTAAAACATGCAAAGATATTTTATTTTCAAACATGATGGTTTGCCTCCCATTAAGCTCTTCTTTACCGTCATTAGCTTGACTAAAATATCCTAAGGTTTTCCAGGCACAAGAGATACCCTCACATCGATTGATTTACCTCGGATCAATTTTCCGTCCATTTTTGTTACCTCAATCTTGTAACATTCGTCCTTGTCTTCAATATGATGTGTCCATTAAAACAAGTTGAAAATTACCTTCTCATTATTAAACCTCAAGCTTAGTCCACCTGACTCCACATGGATTAATACTTTACCAATTGTTGAGAAAGGTCTTCCCAGTATTACTGAAGCATCAAAATCTTCATTTACGAGTATCACAAAATCAGATGGGACTATCAATCCATCCACTTTAATTAGAACATCTTCAATGACCCATAAGGATGCGTAATTAAGAGATCTGCCAACGTAAGATTCATATTTGTTGGTTTTGAATCTCCCAAGTTCAACTTCTTTACTAATGTAAGAGGAATTAAGTTAATGATAGACCATAAATCACAAAGAGCATATGGAATCTTAACTTCGCATATGGTATAATGTATGATGAGCCTTCTTGGATCTTCTAGGTTAGGTGGAAGTTTTCTTTGGATTATAGCACTACACTTTACCGTCAAAGCTACATCCTCACCCAAATTTGATTTCTTCTTTCTTGACAAAAACGCTTTCATGAATTTAGTATATTTAAGCATAAGTTCTAAAATTTCATGAAACAGAATACTTACTTGGATTTGGCAAACATCTATTTGAATGTTTTTTAAAAGCCTTTCATCTTCTTTCTTCTTTGGTTTCTTCTTGATGATTGGGTAAGGGGTCTTGACATAATAAGGTAGTTCGAGACTTTGATCATTGAGGATTTGTTTCTTTGTTCTTCTCAAGGGTGAGTTTCTATCTATCAGCTTATCAATTGTATACCCTCTCACATAATATTCACCTTTTTTTCACTGGCCTTTATTTTCTTTTCAAATTCTCCCTCATCTTCCATATCCCAGACTTCATCTACTTCTTTAATATCATTCTGACTCACTTATTTTCTCACAAGACTATGACATCGATTCAAATATGGTCCTTCACTTCCCAACTTTATTTCCTTACAAATCTCATTCTATGGATTGTCAATAATGTTACCTACATATCTTTCACTAGAACTTGGTATTGTTGCTACATGTTGATATAATTATCCTATCTATATTTCTAAAAATTTATTAATGTATCATGGTTTTTGCTCATGGTTTCATCTTTCTTGTTTACGTATTAAAAACCATTTTGAGTCATATGGATAAATTTATTTAGAGTTTTTTCAAGTGGTGATGGCTTCCTGTGGAATGGAACTTGTTGTGCACTCTAAGTGCCTTGAATAGAATAAGAGGTTTGATTATTGCTCAATTTGAAGTTGGGGCGATCTTTCAAACTTGGACTGTAAATGTTGGAGTAAAGGTTATTCTTTTGGAAAGTGGAAAATTGAACTTCTTCATTGCACCCTTCTGGAACACACATCCCATTCGCATGTCCTTCTCCGGAGAAATCACATTTCAAAAGTTATACCTTACTTACATTGGCCTAATTAAGGTTGCTTTCGACCAACTTTTGGTTGAGGTGTTCAATTTGAGCTAGTAAGGCAGTATGGGTATCCAATGTAAGCACACCCTTAGACATACCGATACTTTCAACTTTGACCCATTTTTCACTCTTTGAGGGTATTAGTTCAAGCACATCTTCTCAGCTAGATATTTTACATGTGCTTCACCCAAGAGTCGAATTGTACCTCCATCTGAGGCATCCAAAAGCATTCATGTTTTACTTATGAGACCTCTTATGAAATTTTGCATTTGTTCTGTGTTGCTCATGTTGTGATTAGAACACCTTCGTAATAATAGTTTAGACCTCCCCCATGAGTCATGCAAGGATTATGTCTCTTGTTGCTCAAAGTTTGTGATCTCGACCCTTCTCTCAAAAAATTAGGTAGTGGTAAAAAACCTTTCTAGAAATTTGTCTTCTAGATATTTCCAAGTTCCAATAGTTCCGCTGAGAAGACATAGTAACCAATATTTTTCTCTCCCAAAAAACAAAAAACTTAATAACCTTAGCTTCACCTGATCATCAGTCACACCAGTTTGTCTGCACATTGAAGTTGTTTCATACAAGCAAGCTAAATAATCCCAAGGATCTCAGATCGTGTTTCCATCGAACAAATTGTCCCTTAAACTTGAAAGCACATAATTTTTTATGTCAAAAGCAGTATAGTTAGTAGGTACGAAACCCATAGAAATTTTCCCAACATTATTTCGTTTACAATTGTATCCCATGTTTGGTTGTTGTTGCTCCGCCATGGTTGCTTCTTCTCGTTCGCTTTCTTTATCAAATGAAACAGGTATACTTTCCTCTACTAAAGCTTCTCATGTAATGCCTCAAATTTCTTTCAGGATTACCGACTGACCCCACAAACCAACACGGGTCTTTTGAACATGTTTTATCCTCACTCACACGTTTTCCGAGAAACTTCCCAAAAGGTCACCCATCCAAATACTACTCCAAGTCAAGCACGCTTAACTGTGGAGTCCTTATCTGCTGGGATACCTAAAAGAAGATGCATCTTGTTGGTATAGGTAGTACCAATTAATCCTTATAAGCCTTCCTTCAACCATGCAGTCCCATACCTGGATAACCTCAGGATCCCTCTCATTCTGATGAGAATTCGGTTTTTCCCTAGAAGCTGCTAGGAGTGTCTCATTGTCATGCCTCATGCACCGACAACCACTCTCTCTCCCTCGGGTGTAACATGTAACCACTCTTTGGCCTCTCTGGCCTCGGGTGTTACATGCCCACCAGCTTCCGCTTGGTTCGTCCCCGAACCACATTATACTAGGAGAGGTTTGGCTCTGATACCATTTGTAACACCTCAAATTTCTTTCAGGATTACCGACTGACCCTACAAACCAACACGAGTCTTTTCAACATGTTTTATCCTCACTCACACGTTTTCCGAGAAACTTCCTAGAAGGTCACCCATCCAAATACTACTCCAAGTCAAGAACGCTTAATTATGGAGTTCTTATCTGCTGGGATACCGAAAATAAGATGCATCTTCTTTTCGGTAGCCTAATAGATAAGAACTCCATAGTTAAGCGTGCTTGACTTGGAGTAGTATTTGGATGGGTGACCGCTTGGGAAGTTTCCCGGGAAGCGTGTGAGTGAGGACAAAACATGCTGAAAAGACCCGTGTTGGTTTGTGGGATCAGTCCATAATCCTGAAATAGTTTGGGGTGTTACATCTCACGCTAAAAGTGTTGCTCATGCTGCTTTCTGGTTTATTCGTGCGATATTTTTTATTTTTGAATCAAATCGTACTAGCTTTGATCCTGAACCTTGCATAAACAAACAGAGATACCATTTGTAGTACTGCACCAAACAAAAAAAAACTTAAAGTAAATAAATAAAATAAACTAAAATGTCACACATAATTTTCCTTGTTGAAATTTCAACAATCCTCGACAACAGCGCCAAAAAACTTGAAGACAAATCGGTAAGTGTATCGATTGTGTCGAAGTAATAATTAAAATATCGTATCCACGAGGGTTGAAATTTAACAAGGTGTACATTTGTATGAATTAAAATTAATAAGGGGGTTTCGAGTTTGAACGCGAAATGTAAATAGAAAGGTTATCAGAATGTGAAAGGTGATTAGATTTCGTCTTAAATCCCCTGTATGACATTGTTGATGTTAGCGTCTATCTACCCTTATGATTATCAATTCAATTACAATGACAATTTAACTAGGATGTTATACCAAATCTCTTAGTGTGTAACTCAATATTTTAAGCTATAATTCCCTAATCTCTTAGGATAATTCGATAGTTAAAATATGAAATGTTTGTTCGTTAAACCCTAATTCACAACCTTACAATTTCCCATCTCTAGCTTAATTATTAGGTTGAACAATTAATTTATATATGATTCATACAGTTATGGTTAGTAATCAACATGAATTTGAATCGATATATAGACATTTGTAAAAACATATAAAGCATTAATCATAAATATTAACTAAATAGAAAATTGAATTAATCAAAAGAGTAAGCAGTACAAAGACCTAACATATGGCCCCAAGAGATCCATACAGATTCATCTCAATAAAACCTAACCTAAGAAAATTAGCTACTCATAACTATATAGTTCGTAATAATAGAGATAAGATAAATATACATGGATTTATGGTTAGAATCCGGGGTCCGTTCGTGAAAACCTTCTCTCTAGAGCTCCACAATATCTCTCAGTCGTCAGAATTAGGTCGCTATAAGAAGATCCTCAAAAAGTGTGCAAAAATCCCTTTATAAAGTTGCAAAACGTGTCAGGCCCCACGTGGCATCGTGCCACGATGAGATGTGAATCGTGCCACAAAAGGGCACAATAATTGCATTACTGAATTGCCTCAAATTTTTTATTCTTCACACAATTTATTCATATTTTCCTCTTTCTTCCATTTTTTCAAAAACATGGTAAACCATAATCAAACTTAACCAAAATGAGATTAAACTTAATTAAATAATGAACAAAATGATGTAAAACTTACATGTTGACAGAGTGTCATCACTCATCAGGTACATACCATGTACAATCAAAGGTATACATATTTCTTTGCACAACTTCATTTAATATTCATTGAGGCTTCATTTAAAGCTATAAAGCATCCTGCAAAAAAAACTAGGTTTTCACCTTTACTACCTAAATTGTTTTGGATCCTGGTGCATTAGTAGTTCTAAGAGGTCTAGAGTTACTACCTTTAAATCTACTTAATTTATCATAAGAAAAAGCCTCAATATGTCTAAACTTTTCACAATAAGAGCATTAATAAACATGGTGATTTAATTTCTTCTTAATAAATCCTTTTCTATGTGATATACTAGATTTTAAACCTAGTCTAGTTTTTTTCATGGAAGACCTTTGATTTGATAGAATCAAAACTAGGTTTTCTTTCCTCTTAGTAAATTTACTTAGGATTTCATGTAGATATTTCACTCCCTTTTTCTTCGAGACACAAGTCTTTCATTTACTATCTTGGTTTCTAATACTAGTCATTTCATATCTTAGTGTTTCATTTCTATTTTCTAGAAACTCAATGAGGTCTTTAAGATCTATGTTATGCTTTTAAATCTTATCATGTTCCTTGGTTAACCTAACGTTTAATTTAAATAATTTCTTGTATGATAACATTGTTACCCCATAATCATCTTCTTTATGAGAAGCTCAAAAGCAAACTTGTTCATCTTCTTTGTTGGAAGAAGATTCTTCTAAGGTTCTACCAGAGGTTTATTCTTAAAGATTTCTCCTTAATGTTAAGTTTCTAGATATATTAATTATAGTCTTCCATTTGTGAGAGTCTCAAATACGAGTGACACACATCCCTCTCCTTGTAAGGCGTCTCCCGGGAATGACCTTTATGGAGTACATCATTTCGCCTTTAGAACATATGATGTGTATAATATTTTTATCTCCCCATTAGTCATACAATAATGGCTCACACCATGACTCCCTAGAAAATAGGTGGTCACTAGTCTCCCCCGGTCAAGGGGGAGTGCTTACCACTTCTTAGGATTTCCTAAGCCTTAGGTCAAAGAGCCTATATAAATATCTGACCCTCTAATGGCAGTAGAGAATATAACCTAATGAGCATTAATTATATCACATATCCTCTCACGTCACATGATTTGGCATCTCATACCACAATAAACTCCATAACACCACCATACATAGCCTCTCGCCGCCTCGAGCAAGCCTTACATATTATAAACCTATTAAGGCCTTTGAGTATCCCCTGCCGTGTAGGGATACCACCCACATCGGTACTTATTAACCAATTTCGAACTTTCTTTTATCTTGCATGGTCCAAACAAAATCAGGTTTATCTACTACTTCATCATTAACATGCTGAGTAGGGACAAATGGACAACTGATTATTGTTTCCCATAATTCAATATAAAAACTTTGAATGAAAACTTTAAATTTATCTTTCCACAATTCAAACCTATCACCATTAAATAAATGAGGTGTGCTTAAGAAAGCCCTACTATTAAAAGAAGTATTGAGGGTCATCTTTGTCCTTAGACGATTAGTCTTTAAACATGAGTTAGGCTCTGATACGACTTGTTGGACATTTGACTCCATACACAAGATGAAGGTGAATTGTGCAGGTTGAAAAACATTGATTTAAAACGAAATCATTTGATAAATCAGAGTTTCAAAACATTTTATAAGAGTGTTTAAATAAGTAAGTAGCAGAAATTCAAATTAAGAAAATTAATAAAAGTAAAAGAAGTAATGGAAGATAAATGCCACCAGAGAGTTATATAGGTTCAATCAAGAAGACTTAATCATGTACCTAAGAATTAATCTTGAGAGTATCCACTGATCTTGAGAGCTTTTAGAAGGTTATATCCATGAACCCTCTTATACAAGGAAATGAAATTTTTTAAAAACAACTTTTAACCAAACAACGAACATGAATTGAAGCAGTTAGTCTCCAATCCAAATAGCAAATAGGGCTTAGAATGGTTAGTATCCAAACAAAACCTAGTATTTGCACAGACTGATCTCGAGCAAAAGACAAAGTTTTAAGTTCGTTATCCATCGAACCAAACTGGGGTTTCACACAGACTGACCACGAACCGAACCAAAATTTTACTAGGTTGATCTCGAACCTTATGTGCTTTAACACTGGATGAACTCGAAAACAAATTAAGATTTTAAACCAGACTAGTCTCAAACCAATAAAGCTTTTAAGTAGGCTAAGCTCAAGAATCGTTATGGAGATTTTCACTGTCTGATCTTCACGACTCAAAAGAGATTCTTTAATGTAGAAACTCACGAACCGGACTAGGACTTCCTACGACAATCCCCCAGTACAAACAAGAGCTTTTAAATGCTTTAGCTAATAACCAAAATAAAAACTTCCTATGAAAGAATTATTTACTCAAGAGAAAATTCACCTTTGGTAAACTTACAATTTTTCCCTTACCCTGAACAATATTCCACAATAAACTTGAAAAAACTCTCAAAACACTATGGCTAAAGTATGGAAGAAAAATAAGAACGATTTAGAGAGGTGATGAGACAAATGAAAAGTGAGGTTTTTCATGTTTTTTGGATTTGAAAAAGTAATAGAGAAGCTCTCTATTTATAGGCCTATGTATGGTATAAATTTGGAAATAATCCATGGGTCAAATGAATGCTCTAATCGATTAGGTAATGCAAATAGTCAATTGTTGTGGTCCAAATTGGAAGGTTTAGATATAGAGCTATTACAAATCATTAAGAGACTTCCACAATCGATTATAGACTCAATCAGGCATCATTTAATCGATTAGGAAAGTATCTAATCGATTAGACAATTACAAAAAGTCTCTTAATCAATTAAGTACTCCTTTAATCACCTCACTAGGCCTCAATTTTTTTGGTGATTTAATTTTAAAATGAGAGACTTTTCAACTGTGTGCGTGTGTGTGTGTGTATGCATGTGTGTGTGTGTGTGCGTGTGCATGTGGATGTGCATGTGCATGTGTATATGCATGTGTGTGTGCATGTGTGTGTGTGTGTATGTCTGTGTGTGTGGGTTAGCGGTAATGTTTCTAGAAATGCCCATCGTGTCTTTACAATATAGTGATCACTTAGACGAGCACAATCAAATAAGCTTTCACAATTCCTCTATTTCACACTCTGAAGCTTCAAGTGTTGGCATCGTTATCTTTGACTTTAGAATCACATAGAACCTTGAGTCTTCTTGATGAGGCTTGATATGTCTTCAAGTTGACTACCATCATCTGAGAGGTTAAACCACCAGTGTTCGTTGAAACCTAAACCTTCACTTGAGATTCGTTGGACTATATTATTGACTTTTGAACACATGCCTTTAGTAGATTCAAGAGGATAGTTTGATCAACCATCTTGTACATCTTTGATTACTTGATCTATCTTCAGCAGTTGCAACAATTTCTTGAGTTCAAGTGTTGTCATGATCAAAACTAAGCAGCTACTAGCTGACTTGCCTCCTAGCTATCCATTAGCTTTACCATCTTGGATCACTTTTCGACTATAGTCGCGATTACATATGTCCACAATGGTGACAGAGAAAACGTGCACATCGCCGCCATTGACGAACCCGACCCAAGGTGAGAATGAGGGCTTAGAACACACCAATCACACTAAATCTTGGATTTTCTCTTCTTGCAATCTTGACAAACCCGCAGTCTGAATCAAATTTATGGGTCATTGTGCAAGCACCTCGCAATAGATATTTGATTTCAATTCGAACATACAATAACTCAATAGATTCGGTGGTGTTAACCCCACAATTCGATTTCCAAGTGTTTCAATCTCATTGAGATAATTAGCAACATAAGTTGATTATTGAAGCTTGAACACTTTACCCCTAGGATCGTTGTATGTCGTCAATGCAATTTTGAGTTAAAGAGCTTGCAAGAATTGGTTTCATGAGACTGTATGTTTGTTCTGGTACATCCACTAGTACCATGTTATTGTCGCATTGTCCAAATAGAAGGAGGACATCGTGAATCTCTCCTCCTTCGGTGTATTGTTATAGGTATAGAACACATGGTGATCTTGAAGATCCATCAACGGGGGTCTGTTCTTCAGAATCTAGGAACATCGAGCTTCAATATGTGACAATGATGTGGATCTGGCTCATGCGTGTTGCGTGAATTTCTAACTTCCAGTGAACGCAACTCCAGAGATTCAACATGGTTAGTGATCGCATCCATCTTTGAGTTGAAGGTCTTCTAGAATTGAGCAAACACCGGAGTTAAGTCATCCAGTTTGTCATTGTTGTTACGTGTGCCACCCGCCATTTGAATATTTCGGGAGAAGCTTCTCTCAATGAGAGCACCAATCAAATGATGAGTTTTGTGATCTATGAATTATAAGGTTAAAGTAACCTCATAGAAGTTAAGATACAAGAATGATAATTTCATTGATAATCCTCGAATGGTGTATACAATAGAATTTATAATGGATTCATACACTACTAATCACAACTGAATTATTCTCATCTACCTCCAATAACTAACAGAATCCGGCTTTTCTCTTGCAACTCCCACATTTCCAGGATCACCTCACTAGCCTCCAAATGGATGAAGTAGTCTTCAAGCTTCTTTGGAGCCTTGATCACTCCCTTAGCTCTTGTCACCTCAGTTTCAACTATCCACGCCCCTTCTTTTACTATGGGGCCTTTATGATTTTGTTTTTGCATGGGCTTAATTATACAGGGACAAATATAAACATCCCCATCCTCCTCCAACAACTTTAAATATCGGTGTAGCATAGTTTTACCACTAAAGTTGAGACGATTTTTGATGGGTTTGAGCAATTTCAAAACTTGTAGTTATGTCTAATATATATTACTACTTTAAAGTGAAAAGATACAAATTTCTAAGTCCTTCCTAACTCCACTGCAAGTGTGCATACAAGAAGGAAAGACACTTATACATATTTGACTAATTAGAGGAAGAAATATACACTTAGTGCATAAAATTTAAAATCATCCCATCAATTCCAACAAAAATATACCATAATGTTTTTTACACCATTCATACTTTTCGAAGAACAAGAACAAAAGTGATTGGTTTAATATCCTCCTTTGCAAACTCTTCATCCACCAATGTTGCAAAAATCTCAAACAAATTGTCCAAAATCCTTTCTCCAAAGTGATTAGAGATAATTGATTCTTGGACAGCTCTAACTGCTTTTGCAAACTCTGTACCATGACTCTCCCTCCCTTGCTCCTTGTCTATCTCAAACATTTCCAACTTCTCCATTTCCAATGACCCTTCTTTCCTTATTTCATCTTCTAATTCTTCTCTTGATGGTGCATAGAAATGCACATCATATGAATCAAGTTCCTCCTCTTCTATTTCCCCCTTTAACACATAAAGCCAAATCAGTAATATTTAAGTTTGAAAAAATAATAATAATGTGTTTTCCTCTAAAATAAATATCATTTCTAATCATCAATATAATATTAATTATTTGTTAATTATATTCTCTAGTTAATACAACGTGCAACATCCACAAGTAACTAGTAAAATGCAATTTGTATGGTAGTGTTGTTATCCATAGTGGAGGAATGGTGCACCCTACAATTCTCCTTTTAAAATAAACTCGAGAGCCTATGTTGAAAAGCTACAACTTAATGATTAATGTTCATGAATCAAAATCCTAGCAAAATAGCCTGTTTCATTTCAAACTACTAACTTTGAATCGGTAGGATGTTACTTTCATCTAGGGTGATAGAAATTGCAATCAATTCTTGACCCCAAAAAATTTGCAATCAGTTAATGATTGAAGGAAAGTGACAAAACTCTAAGTCGTCCAAGTTGGGCTTAGAGGGACCAGAGACCATTGAATGTTACTACTAGATTTACTCAAAATCTTAATGATAGACACTAATTTTGCATCAACATTCCTTTAAAAAATTTCTAGTACACAAAATCCTAAATATTATATAATTTAAATTTTGGAATGACGGTAACAATATCATTTTCTTTTCAATTTAGTTAAGATTTGTGGATATTATATATAATTATTTATTAAATAGTTTAAATTTTCAATATTTTTAAACATATTTTAATCAATTATTAACTTTATTTTAATTAGTCTACAAATTTTAATACAATTGACAAATATTATTCTCCCCATCTCATAATGAATCATTCCGTTGATCATTTCACATAAATTAAAAAAGTGTAATAATAAAAAAAAAATGATATTTTTATTAAAGTATCCATTAGTTGAGGGTGATAAAAGTAGTAGTGATTAAAAGATAG
Organism: Lathyrus oleraceus; assembly: GCF_024323335.1. NCBI lineage: Eukaryota > Viridiplantae > Streptophyta > Magnoliopsida > Fabales > Fabaceae > Lathyrus > Lathyrus oleraceus. The sequence goes on along the minus strand of NW_026112748.1, from coordinate 34,503 downwards.
AATTGGAAAATTATAAATTGAAATAAATGTTATATTTTGAGACATTATTTTATTATAAATGAATCACCTATTATGAGACAGAAGAATATTAATTATATCGTAGTCATCAATTTTCAAATCGTTGTATTTATAGCTTTTGTGTGTGTTTTTATTCATTATTAAAAAAGTGTAATAATGTAAGAAAGAAAATAATATTTTTATTAAAGTATCCATTATCTGAGAGTAATAAAAGTAGTAGTGATTAAAAGATAGAATTGAAAAATTATAAATTGAAATAAATGTTATATTTTGAGACATTATTTTATTATAAATGAATCACCTATTATGAAACAGAAGAGTATTAATTATATCGTAGTCATCAAATTTCGAATCATTGTATTTGTAGCTTTTGTGTGTGTTTTTATTAATTATTAAAACAATCACCTTAAAAAAACTTTATCATAATTAAGAATTTTTCAAAAATAGAATTATAATTGTGATATATGAGATGAAACAATGTACCTGTGAGACTAGAATAGTAAATGCACGAGTAAGAATCTCCCAGAGGAATGAATTGCCTCTGTCAACATGTTGAGGTCCCTTTCTTCCTAAAAACGTCAACACCATTTTTCCACCGACAACTAATTCTTCAGACCTTGATTCAAGGAACAACGAAAAATCTTCCTGAAACTGCTGATAATACGCTTCAGAAACCAGTTGAGGACTTTTATCGCAAATGTAAACACAACCTTTGTTCAAAGACTTTTTCTCCTCATCATAGATTCCCGGAGGAACCTAAATAACATTAACAAGAAAGCATGAAACACAGTTGTGAAAAATCGGTGGCATAAACTATCGAAACGAGACTTGAATGAATGTTATTTATTACCCTTGAGAGCCAGTGTAAGCAATGGGAAGAATGAACAAAGTGCAAGTAACAATTAGGGAACAATCTTCCATAAAATGAACCAGGGTAACCTCCCATGAAAATGGACGGAAACTCGTTTTTCCTATCTTGATTAAGCAACTTTTGAAACTCAGGCAAAGCTTTGAAGATTGAATTGAAATCGTTAGTTGGAAGATCGTTAAAGTAGACTCGGAATTCAGTAGAGTGGTGCCTGATTTTGTGACTTGTTGATTGAATTGTTTGGAAGATGTCTTTGATGATTGAGAGAGTGTTTGGTCCAGAAGAACAACCCAAATCAGCAATGCCTATACTCTTTGGAGTTGTTTCAATGTAAAGATCCTCAACTGCTTCTATCAGAATGTGTTTCACCTTATCTGATACTTTTTTCTGTCAAAAATATACAATAATAACTACCCTGACGCTATTGTAAAAGTACTAATTAAGATAATGAATTTGTCATGAAAATTTAAGATTGATAGAAATTAAAGTAATGAACCTGAAGTGAGGAGTTTTTGGCATAGCTTGTTTTGCCAATTCCTCCAGTCATGTGGAACACTTTCTCTACATCCATTTTTTCTTACTTAGAGTTTGAGTTTCTGATTCTAGCTTGTTGAAGAAGTTGTGGTCGTATATAAAAGCGATTTTTGATGACGTGGCCATCTTTTTTTCTTCTTCCTTTTTTGACATTTAAATTTTAGAAAATAAAATAATAACTAATCATGGTGGTGAAGAATTAATCTAACTTGAAGAGTGACATTTCATGAGCGATAATGAATGTTAGGTTGAATGTTGATGATGATGCTTTAAAAGAAACGGTTATGTGTTGTGTTCAAGAATGATGGGTTTTGACTACACTCAATCACTACTGATTTGGAATATGATATTACTCCCTCTGGTGTATATATTATTCATTACATTATGTTAGTTATGATTTCAATGTATTTAAGTAAAAAAATAATTTATAAATAGGATCAAAGATAGTATACATTCTACTTAAATATGATAATTTTATTTTAGTAGATTAAAAAATTTGTATAAATGTTTCGTATTGTAACACCTTTTTCTTAATTTCTTTTGTTGATGAAATGGTATTAGCTCTTGTATGATACGGTCAGTTAATGCTACATTTGAAATAAGAACTTTTATTGTTGAAAATAAGTCTTACAATTTAGTTGTCATACATACTTCATATTTAATATTACGTTTTATTCGTCTCCGGCTCTATTTACTTAATTTAATGTTTTATTTTTTAATCTCTTATTTAATAATATTATTATTTAGTCTCTCAAAATTGACATCATTATTGTAAGTAAATTTTAAGAAAATTATTTTGTTCAACCTACTAAAATACCTTCCCTTATAATAGCAAAATAACATCACTATTGTAAATAAATTGTGTTATTAAATATGTAAAATGCCTTCTACTATAATAATAGAATGGCTTCATTTATGCCTAAGCAAGTTTCAACTGTGTGTTAATGACAATAATGGGTTAGGCTTTGTTGGTTTAAACTACTTGTGTTAATGATAGAAGTAAGTTTCAAACCATAATGGCAAACAAATAGACTTTCATTCATATCATCAAATAGACTAAACCAAAATGGCATAGGATTACAAAATGATAGTAAAGAGATTATAACTGTTAAGGTTGACTCAAAATAAGTTTTTGTGTTCTTTTGAAGTGTTTTTTTTAAAGTGTTTGTGTTGATAAGATGTAGGTTTAGTGGGTGTTGTTTGATTTGGTGGTGCAGGTTCAACCGGTGATGTCCGATTTAGAAGTCAGACACAAAATCTTTTATATCCAAATTTTGATTCTTCATGCATAAAATTACATGAAAGAAAGGCAATCATGTCAAAACACCTATAACACATGAAGAATCCACATTTTAAAAAACATAATACATAATTCAAAACAAAACAGATCAAAATACAATTCATTTACCTCACAATTCAATTGTTTTTTTATTCATTTTCAATCTTTTTTCTTATATTTAGTAGAATATTACCTTCGTACTTGGCAATCTTCTGGCTATTTGACTCTCATCTCAATATAAGTTCTGGCTATTTGACTCTCACCTCAACATAAGATAAACAATTATTTCTCTAAGCATGATGACAATGGACTTAGCCCTATCAGTTACAAAGACTAAATTAAATGCATCTGACATATTGTTCACTAAAGTATCACATCTTTGACTTAGTGTAAACCTATATTTGCTCCAAAATCTATGTATAATTTTTATTAGGTGTATGAATGCCTCTTAATTAAGTGCCTTTATTTCAAGCATGCTTTTTTCCAAAGTATTGACATAACTTATAGTTGCAATCATCTGCGTCAATTCTTTTAGTTTAATTTCTGGAAACCTCTTCCTGAATTTAATGCATAAATGTCTACCCATCAATACCAGATTAAAACACTATATATATATATATATATATATATATATATATATATATATATATATATATATATATATATATATATATATATATATATATATATATATAGATAGATAGAGAGAGAGAGAGAGATACAGAGAGAGAGAGAGAGATAGATAGTTAGATAGATAGATAGATAGATATCAAAATATCAAGTGATGGTCCTTATATGAGAGAAACTACCTAACATAAAACGTTTGGTCCATATATGAGAGAAACTCTTCAAGTGCTAGAAACAATACCTATAATTCATTAACACACAATCAATACCAAATTAAATTGTATTAGTAATAGAAAATAGAAAATTAGTACCCTTTTTATCACTGATGAATGTATAATTCTTGCATAACCTGATACCTCCTAAATCATTTGTCAACAATTTTAAAACCAGTTCCATGAATATTTTGTTTCACCCTCTACAACAACAAATGCTATTAGCAATATTTAGTTATTTAGATCCCTTATAATATCTTATAGTATTTGTTTGTCATAATAAACCTTTAAGAAACACCCATCCAACCCTATAATGGGCTTGTACTTGAAGAAACTATCTTTGCATCCTTTAAAATATATATACACCCTATGAAAATGTGGGTTCATTATCATAATCATTAGGTAACTTACCATGTTATATTCTTCAATGTCACTCAATCATTTATAGTTTACATTTGCCTCGTCATCTTCACTCACATCATCATTTAAATTCCTTTTAGCACTATATTCAATCTGCCTTATTTGTTTATATGGTCTTCCAACCTTGCCTTTCCCTTTCCTTTTTCCTTTCCCTTTCCATTTCTTTTTCCCTTACTCATCCCCTTTTTCTTTTTCTAATGATTCTTCATGATCAATTATAATATCTTTAGAAACACCAATATCATCCTCTGAATCTTCAAAGTTTACTTCCAAAGCACTATCTTTACTAGCACCATTTATTACTTGGTTGAAATCTAGTCCCACGTCTATTTCATTGTTGCAATCTAGTCCTACGCCTATTTTAGTGTTGAAATATAGTCCTACATTTGTTTTAGTGTTGCAATATAGTCACACATCTACTAGTATCACCGTTGTAATGTAGTCTCGCATATATTACATCAATGGTCCCTGCCTCATTAATGTCTTATACTACATCAGTTCCCTCATTAAATTCTTCATCCTACTGTCCTTTTAAATATTTTCCTCATCCATTGTAGTTACCCCTTCATATAACTTGTCTTTTTCAACATTATCCCATTCCTCCAACTTGTCTTTAAAATTTTCTTCATCCAATGCAATGGTTTCTCCCTCCAACATGTCTTTTTCAACATTTTCTTCACCCGATGCAATGGTACTTCCCTCAAAGTTGTCCTTTTCGACGTTATTTCCCTCCCTCAATGTTGTCATTTTTCACATTATTCCCTCCCTCATAGTTGACATCTTCATCCAACTCCACTACATTGGACTATGCATCATATTTTTCTTCTTCTTAGTCATTCAGCCCTACAACATTGTATTATAGGGAAAATGGAAATTCTTAAATTATTTCAGGTTATGATAGTGGATGGATAACGTACAAATGCATATTCACATTGATCAGTGCAATGTTTTTCATCTTACTGGTTCATAAATCATATTTTAATAGAATCATCTCACTAATGTTCATTGCATCATAATACCACAAGCTCTCCATAGTTGGGTATCCTTAATTTTTTAAACCATCCAACACTTCAAAGTAAATCCAAAAATCGGGGTTACATTGTTAAACACACTCTAACCCATTATAACCTAATTTCATAAACTTGGTAAATTCAACTCATGATGTAAAATACACTCAAAACTCTCATTAATTACCTATTCAATGCAAAGAATGTAGAAAGAATAAGTGAAACGATGATGCAAAATCTAAAAATGTCACAGTATTAACAAGTTCATATTTTCATACCTTTTGAAGAATGGAGATGAATATTCGTTCGTCTTTGTTCATCTTTTCTTCGTTTGTGTTCTCTTCGTCCATGTTTGTCTTTTGAAAATCTAGGGTTTCACACACTTCATTGTCTTCTCTTTGTTCATGTTTGTGGTTCAATATTTGCAGCAAATGAAGGTTACTAGGGCTCACTAATTTTTCTCTTTTGTTGTTTTTCAAATAATAATAACTTAAAAGTAAACATAAAAGTCATGTCAAATTACACTATACTAACTAGATTGCCACATACGCACAATTTAACGTTTTCTTTCTCAAAATTTAATTGAAATAACCAAAAGCTAAAGGACGAAAATAAAACCGAGAGGAAAAAATACGTTAAACCTTAATATTATTGTTTCTCCTAAATAACATAATTCTTGTAAAAAAAACATTTTTTATTCTATTAAACTCAAAGGAAATTTATTCTAATTGTAGAAAAGAGTAAAAATAATTAACTCAAACATTTATAATTTTTTTCATCAAATGTAGTTTTATTTTCAAATTTATTTGTCAACTCTTTTTCATAAAAATATATAAATAAGAGAATGACATTTTTTTATTTACAATCTCCAAAATTACAAACCTATGTTTGTATACTAATCAACTCAACGCACTCTTATATAAATATAAATTACTTTTAAATTCAATTAACTTCTATTCAAAATAATCAATTGAGCAACATATTTATCTCGTATACATTTCGTCTATGGTTTGATAATTCTATTTGAATTTATGAATACAAATGACGATACCCTGAAGAAACAACATGAACCATCTATCTCATTCTTCTATTTCTTTTCTTAACATGATGATTGGTCTACAATAAATTGTTGCTCCTCGACCAATATAACCTGGCTAGACCTATGGTGCATATAGAGAATTTAGTTATTAATAACATATGTACTCTTTGGAAATATGCTATGGTTGTCAAACTTTTTTATAAGAGTCTTGACTTCCACACTATGAAAGAGATTCACGATAAGTTGAAAGCTTGATGTCATGCGTAGAAGATTTACGTTGGTGTGTATTGAATATAATTTGAATAAATATGTCATTAGTATAAGTAGAATATGAAGGTATACATAGGATATACACCAATGGTGTATGTTATTGACATCTAGGCTGAGATTGTAAGAGATTTGTTGATTCCTTCTCAAGTGATATTTAACGAGAGTTTGTCTTGTCAGCATGCAGGAAATATCAACAAAAAATAATAATAATGTCAATAAGATGGTTAATGAGGCTAGCAATGAAGAGGCTCTTTATGGCGAGTTACTCATGGTCAAACAGAAACAAAAGCTCATTATTGAAGCAATAAATAAGAGAGAGATATCATACTAGTGGACTTTCATGTAATTCCCATGCAAATTAGAAAGGAAATAAATTGGTTCAACATGTTGAAGATGTTACACTAACAAAGTAAAATGTCACGAAATATAATGCAGAAACAAAGAAGATCTCGACATTAATGTTCATGTCAATTCGCTTTTTTTGGATCACATTCTTAATGTATAGTTAGGAGATAATATTTATTCACAACTTTTTATCCTCGAACCAAGACCTTCATTTTCGATCATTAATTTCAAAAATCCAGAGTTTAGAAGACAAATTTTTGTAGAGAAATTCTTATTCAGGACCTTCTGATTAAGAGAACCTTCTAAATTCAGAGGACTAATTGGGTCAAAGTCAAATTATCTCTGAATCAAATTTTGACTCTACATAATCCATGCACATTTAAATTTTTATTTTATTCTTGACAAAGTTTCCTTTTCAAAATTTTTAGAATAAAAATGAGTATATTTTAGCTAGGGGTTTTATGAATATATAATCACATTAATGGTTCGTATCTATAAATTTCAAATTTATAATACCCCTTATGAACATAATCCTCTATAAAATATTGTTTAATTTCAATGTGTTTTGCTCTGGAATACAAAATAGGATTCTTATATAAACAAATTACAAAAGTATTATCACAGAGAATATAAATTTTACTCTCATAAAGTTGATAGTCTTCTAGCTGACTTTTCATCCAGAGGATCCGAGTGTTACATCCAGATGCTCCAATATATTCATTTTTTGTTGTTGACAATATTATTCTTGATTGCCTCTTGTTGGAACATGAAATAAGATTATCTTCAAGAATCTGACAAATTTCACTGGTGCTCCTTCTTTCTAGTCTATCTCCAGCATAGTCAGCATCGTAATAACCTACTAACTTGTACTCTTTGGATTTTCTATAAATTACGTCAAGGTTAGTAGTACCTTTCAGATATCTAAAGATCCTCTTAACAGTTGTTAAGTGGAATTCTCTAGGACCTGATTGAAGTCTAGCATATAAGCATACATTAAATAAAATGTCAAGCCTAGAAGTGGTCAAGTATAAGAGAGAACCAATCATACCTCTATATACATTTTATTCTACCTGTTTGATTTCATCTTTCTCCAGAATGCATGTCGGATGCATTTGAGTCTTTGCTGGTTTGCACTCTGACAAGGAAAACTTCTTTAGAAGTTCTCTTGTGTACTTGCTCTTATGAATGTATGTTCTTTCTGAACTTTAGTTGATTTGAATCCCTAGAAAGAACTTTAATTCTCCTATCAGACTCATCTCAAATTCTACCTGCATAGACTTAGAAAATTCCTTGGAAATAGTAGCATTAGCATATTCAAAAATAATATCATCAGCGTAAATTTGCACAATTCAAATATCATTTTTGAATGATTTACAAAGCAAAGTTGTACCAACATTCCCTCTTGTAAAATTATTATTCAAAATAAATTTTCTTAGTCTTTCATACCATACTCTAGGAGCTTGTTTCAGACCATACAAAGATTTTTTGAGTTTGTAAACAAAATCAGGGTGTTTATGATTTTCAAAATCAGGAGGTTGATGCACATAAACTTCCTGTAATATAATCATTTAGAAATGCACTATTAACATCCATTTGATATTAAATGATGTTATGATTTACTGTAAGAGAAATTAGGAGACGAATAAATTATAACCTGGCCACTGGTGCAAAGGTTTCAGTATAGTCAATTCCTTCTTGTTGACTATAGCCTTGTGCAGCAGTCTAGTTTTGTTCCTTGTCACTTTTCCTTGCTTATTCAACTTATTTCTTAAAACCAATTTAGTTCTAATAACATGATTTTCTTTGGGTCTTGGCACATGGTACCATACATCGTTTATGGAGAATTAATTCAATTCATCTTGCATTGCTAGAATCTATTATGTGTTCATAAGTGTTTCACAAATTGAAGTAGATTCTATACAGGGCACCAAATCCAAAAGCATTTCTTCAGATAGTTTGAATGAGGAACGGTTCTGATGAGTTTTGTCTTATCTACCAAAATTAATTCCTCAGGATGTGAATATTTTTGCCTATGTTTACTCAGAGGCGCTGGTTCTGGTGTGTAAGAAACTTTTGATTATGATTGAGCAATTTTGTGTTGACTGTTTTTCCGAGTCTTTCACTTGAGATTTCTTGCCTTCAGAGTCTGAGTTGTTAATCTCCAAATATGCAAACTTGTCAACTAGCTTTGACTTTTCAAGGTCAAGCTTATTATCAAACTTAACATGAATTGACTCCTCAACAATTCATGTTTCAGTGTTGTACACTCTTTAGCCTTTTGAGCATTCAGAGTATCCTAATATGATACATTTTTTGTGCTTTAGAATCAAACTCATTCAAGTTCTCTTTAGTATTTAAAATAAAACCTGAACAACTAAAATGGTGAAAATAGAAAATGTTAGGTTTTCTGTTCTTCCACAATTCATAGGGAGTCTTATTTAGAATATGTCTTATTGAGATTATGTTCTAAATGTAACACGCTGTGTTGAGTGCTTCTACCCATAAGTGATTTGCATCATTAGTTTCATTGATCATGGTTCTGACAATTGAGAGAGAGAGAGAGTAAAGAAGTTAATGAAATTTGGAATGTGGTGGCATATGGCTTTGATATGTAGTGGTGGAAAATTCCAAAATGTTAAACTTTGATGAAAATGTTATTCATAACATGTGAGTTTTAGGAGTCATAGGTGATAATGAATAAGATGCAAATTTATTTGTTGATCAAAGTAACCTATGTGTTTGTTCTTATATTTAAGAGAATGAATGTGCATATTACACCGCAAGAATTTTTATAATAAGTCAGCAAATAAATATGATTGGTGAAATTTATTTATTATTAATGTCTCCTAACATTTTTTCTTTAAATCTTTTAAGGTCTTTTAATTTTTTCCGATATCTTTGATTTATATTTGAAATAGTTTTCATTTCTTTCGACCTTTAGTTATTGTCTCTCATTTTTTTAAATATTGAAAAATAAAATAAAACAGTATCCAATATATTCTCTAAAAATAATTCAACAAAAATACAAATAAGCATGTTGTTGTCTAAGGAAGAGTACTCATCCGTAGAGCTGGATTATTTTTTGGAGGTAATGATCCCATCCACATGCCTAAGAGAAGCTAAAGTGCTTAACACTAATGATTCAACTTGTAAAAGAAGTTTGATGCTAGGCATCAAACCAGAAAAAGTCCCATAGTGGGCGTTCACTATTTTGTCCCCAGAAAAAGTTTCATTTGGTTTCAATGGTTTGTGATTCATTAGGAATTGTACCAACTTGTCATGGTGGTATAGCAACTTTAAGTCCATCAAATCAGTGTGCTTTTAGTTGGATCTTTAGATATTGTATTTTATAATACAAACTATTTCCATTTCATTATTAGAGTGGAGCCAATGTTTATTGAGCTTTAAAGGGAACCGTAATAAAAATCGTTGACGAAAATATTTAGCATTTTATTGATTTTTTTAATATGTGTAAAAGTATAAGTATAATATATTTAAAAAAGAATGAATAAAAAATCTAGGAAAGGAAATATTTTAAAGTCAAAATAAAATAGTTTGAAGAAGCAATGGAGTGTTGACACATGTTGAGTGTGGGGTTAACACACATGACTTACTAAACTCCTATTTGTGGCAAAGTGTTTTTTTTAGTGGATGCTTTGCTGCCATGGATGGACACCCCACATGTGCAGTACTGTTTAAATGCATGAATTTTTGGACAGGATCATAATGCTTCCCTTACATGTGGGAAGAACCATTGGAATGAGGGTGTGATGATTTATCCTACTTAATATGCTATTCAATGACTCAGTCTCAAGTGTCTTATTTGAAAATTAATACACTTTTCTTAAAAAATATTTGAGAGGGTTGATTTTAATGTAAAATTAATATTATATATTAAAATATATTTATTAATTTTAATTAATAAAATAATTGAATAAAATAATAGTGAAAAAATAATACTACATCCGTCTCATAAAAAATGTCCAATTTGAACAATTCACGGTTCTTAAGAAAATGATTAAATGTGTTGGTTTTAATAATAAATACTGTATTGATATTGTAAAAGGACAATTATTTTGAGACAGACAAAAAATGTAAATGAGACATTTTTTATGAGATGGAGGGAGTAATAATTATTGCATTGGTATTGTAAAAGAATAATTATTTTAAGATTAAAAAAAGTGAAAATAAAATATTTTTTATGAGATGGAAGGAGTACTCCATTCCTTTTTAATTGTTTTTTAAAAATATTTTTATAATACCAAGAACATTAATAATAATAATTTTTCAAGCAATAACTTTTATTTTACCTACTCCTTCTGTTTTTACAATGAGTGATTCATCCAAATTAAACAAAAAGAATAAATGAAAAAGAGAATGATATTTTTACTAAAACATCATTTATCAAATATTGAAAATGATAAAAATAATTAGGTGGTAGAATTGAAAAATGTGGATTGAAAATTGAAATAAGTAGTTCATTTTAAGACATTTTTTAATCCAAATGATCAAATAAAAACAGAGTATCAATTATTCCAATTTACTTTTTCTTTCTCTTCAAAATAAATATTAGGGGTAATTTTGACAACACAATAATAAATGATACCTTGAACTTTAAAAACAACAATTAAAATAAAACAAATTGTTTACACAAAACCGACACTTAAAAAGAAACTGACAGAGTATAAAATAATAAGACACAAACTGGATAGGTTGTCTCGTTATATTATATTAGAATTACCAAAAATATTTAAATATATTTTTCTTCTATTAAACTATATTAAACTATATTATCTAATATGAAAAAGAAATGAAATGGAAGCCAAAGATCAAAGGAATAACTTGATTCTGTCTGATTTTGTGACAGTTGTCATACCCCCAAATTTACCCTACACCCACATCACCTTCTTGAATCCTAATTCATGAGCATAAATCTCATACATGTCATCTCATATGCATCTATACTTAATGATCCATAATAATCCACAAACTCAAGGTATGAGATTCATCTGTGAAGCCTTAAGACCCTTTGCCCATGTTGAGGTGTGCCCAAGTCATCTTAACCCTAATGTCTATCCTCAAGCATCCTAAAAAGCTTGGAGGATCATTCAAGGAATCTCACTCACTCTCTAAGCCCAATTTGTATGGTGAGTCCCCATTGAGGACACATTAAGATTCATCTAGTCACCCAATGACCCTAACCCTAGCTCTTGACCTTCATTGGCTTGTACAAGTCATGGTTCACCATGGATCTTGACCATGACATTGAGGACCCCTAAAATCCAAATTTTATTCATGCCCAACCTTTGAAACATTTCAATATGTCTCTTGCATTACCAAACCCTAATTTGTCTGACATTGGTTCTTGATGAAACTTGTGGTTCAAGAAACCCTAATTTGGGCATCCTTTGATCATTGACTTTGCTTCATTTGGATCACCCTATAATACCACCACTCATTCAACATCAATTCATGACAATTACAACCACAATTCACCATCAAACACTCATTCAATTCATGTTACAAGTACTTGGTTTGATAATGGTTTTTGAACTTTCACGACATTTGATTCACCTATGAAATTGACCTAACATCACTCCACAAAGCCCCAAGCCTCATTTTATATCATGATATGATCATATGAGCTTCAAACATTCATCATTGCACCATAAAAATCAAGAAATCTTGAAGTCACATTTTTAGGTCATGTTGGTTGGTCACATTTTGGCAAGAATGGCCTATGGCAAGTTTCAAAGACCATAACTTCCTCGTCTTACAAGCTTTTCAAGATACTCTTTGAGTCAAATGTCCTAAATAAGTTCCTCTCCAACTTTGTTTCAAGGTCCAAGACTTAATTCACTTAGAAAGAACCTCAATTTTTGCATTGGCCAAGCTGGTCCAACATGCCTACCATGCCCTAAAACATGACCAAAACCACTACTTTACCACATTGCCATTTCCAAAACATAACTCCTTTTGAACCGTTTATTTTTTCATCTAAGCAAGGACATGGAAAGGAGCATTTGACACAAGTTTCGTGCAAAATGCACAAGCTAATTTCATTTGACCTTGGTTCAAAGACTAGAGATCATCCTGATGCACAAACCAGACCAAGTCAGTTAGATTTTGCAATTTGATCCGCCAAATCCTAAAATCACTTTGCTTTGATCCCATTCTCCCCCAAACACATTGCAAAACACATTAGGATAAGAATGGAAGTCAAATTGGATGGAAAATCCTCTCACATTTGAAAACCCGATGCCAAAGTGAAAATTTTCCCAAAATGGCCATAGTTCAAATGCACAGTAGGTCAAATCAAAGCCTTTCTCTATTCCTAATTGATGCTAAGAACCAAAACCAACTGATATGGGGTGCAAGTAAGGTCAGATTGTACCATTCCATGTCTCCCTAGGTTCCATTTTGTGCATATTTTCGAGCTTCACCCTTTCTGAAGTTTAATCACTTCATTCTCCCCCCAAAACCATTCCATCACCTTCCCTATAAATAGGGGCAGGGGTTCCATCAGAAAACGAAGCTTCAAAATCCAGATACACCCTGCTGCAAACCCGAGCTGAACCATCCAAAATAGAGTTTTGACTTTTGAGATTCAAAGCATTTTAGTTCCAAATCACCACCCAAAATCCATCCTTGAACATCACTCAAACTTTCCCAAGTCCTAACTCACCTTTCCAACACCCACCTGAGTTGCACCAAGTCATCGGAGCACCACTCTGAAACCAATTTCGATCAGGTAGTTCCATTCACCCTCTTCACTCAAACAAGCTACCATTCAACTTGAAATACTCATTGATCATTAACCCTATGCTTTGATGTTTGATTACCATTATCCACAATTTAATTTTGAAATTAGGTTAACTTGTTCATCTGAGTTTCTTGAAAATACTCCACACTCAGAGCCAATCAATGGCTTATGAGTGTGTAGGTTTATTCAAATATGTGTATGCAAGTTATTTCCATGATCAAATCCAGTGAAAAACTTGAGTTCTGAGGATTTGATTTTGGATGTTTTGAGGACGAAAACGATGTTCTTCGTGCAATTTTGAATTTAAAAGAATCCAGTGTCCCACTCTGATTGGTTGATTCTCGCGCGTCTTTTATATTTAGCCTTTGATTTTTTATTTTATTTGTTCAGCGCATTTTTAAATCACCAAAGGGAGCTTGACCTAGTGGATGAGGGGGTTGATCCCCCATGACCCCAAGGTTAGGGGTTCAACCCACAACGCATGCACTTCTTTTCTTGTTTACTCTTTTCACTCTTATTTTGTTTATTTTCCACCATATTTATTTCCAATTTCATTTGAATTTCTACCTCGCTTATTTTTATTATTATGAAAATATTTCCAACATGGACCCTTGTTATTTTTGTCTCTACTATTTATTTATGCTTTGTCTCATTTCATTTGAATAATTTTCCATAGAATTATGAGGTCTTGAATCTAGTGGCTAATGAAGTATATGTTTGTCATGATATTAAATTGTTTAGCGTTGCTTGAACCTTCCATATTTCAAACCTATTAATTAATGATCAAGAGTTAATTCATGGTAGTTTGAAGCATGGATAGGTTGCCCCTATATCAACCAACTTGGGCCATTTGACATGTAGATGAAGCCTTGTTTATGCACATATTAACTTATGGTTCTTTTTGTTCCATTTTGTTTCTTTTGCTTATATTAACCCACTAAATTTTATGTTAACTTGTCTATATTGTACACTAACCCTTAATATCTTATTCATATTGGACATTGACCTTTATACCTTGTCTAAACTTAATCACTTAATAAAAATATTAATTTTCAACCCTTGAGTTGGTATAGTCTTCCTTTTGTCAAGCTATTGATAGATGGACTTGGGGTTTGCATAACTTTCATTGTTACAAATATATTGTAAGTTGATCATTTGATCACCTTCAATATTTTGCATCAATGATAAGTTATCCTCTGATGCGCCATATTTTGAATCTTTTGACCTAGGGATAGATAATCCTCAAGTGTTAAACTTGTACATCATAATAATTTAACTTTACTAACTTTGATTACCACTAACCATTGCTATTATCATTGTTATTTTGTTATTTAATTTTATGTTGTTACTTTGAAATTTACATTCAAGTACTCATCATCACCACATTCATTGTATAAACTCATCATGCATGTTTATTATTGTAATTTATCTTTATTGTTATCATACATTAACGATAACAAAAACATGATAAAATGATAGATCAAAAATATTTCATCCCACTTAATAAACTTGGACTTAGAGGATCTCATCCTAGGACCTTTGCTTGGAGGACCTTTCATTACTTTGTGATACTCTGAAAACCTTGGATTTCATCTGTAACTTACATATCGGTTGTAAGAATGGCATAATTGGACCAACCCTAGGGGGACATATTTGTAATACCATTATCCTTTGTTTAGCTTAGGTTGCTTCTGCACACACAAGGCTTTCTCTTGGGCTACCTTACAATGAGACCCTTTATTTTCTTGCTGGTTACGTTGTACATCCATTACATTACCCAATTTCATAATCAAATAAACAAACCCTTGATCTAACGTCAAGTGGAATTTTTATAATCAAAATCAAAATACTTAAAACTACAATTAGTATTGTGAGCCATATGCCTTAAGTGGTGGAGAATAAGTAAGAATGGAACATTCCTACCCTTACTCTGATTATTTTGGATACAAGACACTTGGCTTGTTGTCTAGAATTTTCACCTCCGTCCATAAACGAGATAAATACCCACATACATAAACAACCCAAATGGTTCCCATGGAGTACAATGGAGGTAAGGGATGCTAGTACCTTCCCCTTGTGTAACCGACTTCCGAATCCAAATCTCGGTTGCAAGACCGATTCTTCAACCTCGCACTACGTGTGTGCATATTTTCATTCTTTTGAGGATTTTATCGACTATTTTCTCTCTCCTCTCCCATAGAGGTAATCCAAATAAAATTCAGTGGTGACTCTTCTTGTTTTGCCTTCCTTTGGAAATTCTTTAGTTCAAGTCCATGGTTCCTCATTATCCGAATGAAAAATCCGATAGCGATAGTTGACGACTCTGCTGGGGGTTCGGTTTCCCTAAGCAAGTCTAGACTAGTTTGTGTTGTTTTTCTTTTATACATATGTGGGGGTTTATCCGTTTATTTATTTTTGTTACTAACCTGTGTATATATTTTCTTTGTTGGTCTAAAACCTTGGCTTTGTGACGAAGGAAAAGGGTTACAATGATGATTGCAATTAAAACCTTATGTGAAAGAGTCTCCACCCGAGTCTGAGAGCTTACTTAAGATAAGATAGGTTGAGTAGTATGCGTCCTCGGGAAGCTTTCCTCATGTAGGGTCATACGAGAACCTCACTTAGTGGTAGACTCTCTTAGAGTCATTGATGACCATCGTGCTTTTGGTGTAAGCATCCTTATCTTCATTTGAGTCTGTGACCCTAAGACCCCCTTTTTAGAACATTTAACCTTGGCCGACCTAAACCGATGGTCACACAGTATAGGTCCCCGGGGAGCTTTCCACCCGAGGGTCGATACGAAGATCTCACTTAGAGTAGATTTCCTTGATGGAGTTGTCACCTGGAAAGTAAATTGACATAAGCGGCGGACAGTCAAGGGAGTCCATGACTATAAGGTAAGTGTCTTACACCTAATTTCTCAAAAGCCCTAGATCATGCAAAGTGAGAATCCTAGTTTGAAAAGAAATCATTATTAAACCTCACACTTTGTCACGATGGTCCCAGACTTTGAACCCCGAGCCTAAAGTTCAGTGGAAACAAATATAAACCATTCATGCATTCAACCATTCATTCATACATCATAAATCAATAAGAAAAGATCTTAAGCACTTTGTTTGTTAAAACGCAGAATTAAAGACTTTTTACGAACACAATTATGGATCCCTCAGCAAGGAAAATCACTTCCACTTCCAGATACAAGAGTCCAGACATCGACACTTTAAAGGTCTTTTTCTCAAGAGTAATATCCCTAAGGACAACAGATTCAGATCTACCTTTGGTAACATCATAGATCTCCTAATCGAAAAAGTTGACTATGGTGCAATCACTACATTGACTCAATATTATGACGTCCTTCTGAGATGTTTTACCTTCCCAGACTTCCAAATTTCCCCAACTCTAGAAGACATCGAGAGACTTCTCAACCGACCGGTAAAGAAATATAATCCTTTCCTCAAGTCGAAAGGATTTTGCTTGACCGAACTCTCTATCATCTTGGGTATCAACGCCAATGAATTGGTGGCTAATTGGGGATCTAAAGGTACCGTCAAGGGTTTAACTCATAAATTTCTCAAAGCCCATGCTTGGGAGATGATTAAGGAAGAAAGGCCATATTTCTGTAGCGCAACATTAGCACTTCTAATTCATGGAATTATTCTATTCCCTAACATAGACAAGTTCGTGGATCATTTGGCGGTGGAAGTCTTCCTAGCCAAAACCCTGGTGCCATTTCTGCTCGTCGACTTATATCATACCTTCCATACAAGGCATGAGAAGAAATGAGGGACCTTCCTCTATTGCGCTCCCCTATGGCACTTATGGATGAGAGCTCGTATGCCTCAACATGGACCCTTTGCTTATAGAAATTTGTCATGGCCCCAAAAGTTTGTATCTCTCTCTGCCAGTTCAGTTCTTTGGTATAAGAGAGAATGGGAAACAAAGAATGTCATTGAAAAATATAGAGGGTTCCCGAATGTCCCCTTAATAGAAACACATGGTTGTATCAACTACAACCCCGCTTTACTCAAGAGACAATTGGGATACACCTTGTTGAATTGTCCCGAGGAGAGAGACCTCATAGCTTTCATCGTCAATACCGTGGATCAACTCGATTCAAAAATGAAAAGAGTATGAAGAGCTTGGACAAGCATAATCCGGATTTACCAATAGTGGGGAAAGAAGAATATCCTAGCCAAGGAACCCTACTTTGTATGGGTAAAAGAGAGGGCTAAGATTGTCAAGATGCCTTTCCTTTTTGACCTTTCTTCATTTTCGTTGGTGCCCGAACTCGAGCCCATATTGCAAGAAGACATGGACAAGCTTACCGACAAAATACAAGAGCTTGAATCAGGAAAAAACTCAAGTACGAGTCCAACTCAACCGTTCCAAGGAACGTTGTCATACCCTCAAATTTGCCATATCCATATTACCTTCTTAAGCCTTAAAATCTAAGCATACATCCCATACATACCATCTCATATGCATTTGTGTTTAATAACCATAAGCCCAAGGTATGGGATTCATCTGCAAAGCCCACAACAACAACAACAATATTAACCACAACAAAATTAACAACATTATCAGCCGCAACAGCAACGTCAACAACCAAAATATTAACCGCAACAACAAAGATTAAGAAGGCCTAAAAAGAGGTTTGACCTGGTTCGAATTCCATTCAACCATATTTTACCGTACCTTCTAAGAGGATCGCTTGTACAATTGAGAGAGTTAGGACCCCCAGCAGCGGTTCTTCCTCCTGGATATGATGCAAATTCCCGTTGTGAGTTCCATTCCGGCGGTCCTAGACACTCTACTGAAAATTGTAAAGCATTGAAATACAAAGTCCAGGATTTGATTGACTCTAAGGCAATTACGTTTGCGCCCAACATCCCGAACCTAAGAGACAACCCTATGCCTCCCCATGATAAGAAAAATGTAAACATGGTGGAATTGGACAATGGAAGGAAGGTGATAACCTCTGCCAACAATTTGAAGACCCCGCTCATAGAAATCAAGAATATACTATTGAGAAGCGACGCGTTCTTAGTTTGCACCGAGACTTGTGAATATTGTTTAAAAGACCCACAACAGTGTGAAGTTTTGAAGGAATCCATTCAAACTATAATGAACCATGGAATATTGATAATTGATCGACCCTCCACTATCAAAGATGTGTCAACTCTCTAAATTTTGTATGACGAAGTTTCCCCCCTTCAAATTCCGTATAGTCTTTCTCAATTTACTCTTTTAGTGAACCCAGTCACTCCAATGATCATAATAATTCAAACACCATTCCCGTACAATGACACTAGAGTAATCCCCTAGTTCTATGACACACCAGTCTACATCCACAGCCAAAAAGTACAAGCAGAACCAATCAATTTTGATGACCCGTTAATCAACATCGTTAGAACTGGCGGCGCCACGAGAAGCCAGAGGATCTTTGCACCAGTACCACCTCTAATTAAGAATGGCGGTCCATCAGCCCATGATAGGGGCAATCAAGTTAATAATGAAGGAGAAGAGCGACCCATAACACAGCGGAATTTAAAATTTCTCCTTTAGTGATCCTTACGAATGGGCATGACCAGTGATAGAATCATTACCTCTTGTGGTGATTGTAACCTTTGATGCAGATCTACGGAGCGATCACGAATGTTGAACGATGACAACACCTCTAGTCAATCCACACGAATGGATTCCTTCAATCTCAGTGCTAGCTGCTACGAATGAAGGCTTTGAGTGTGTGACAGAGAGAAACGAAATTGTAACTCTACAAATGCTTTTACACAAGGGTTCTATTTATAGAACCACTTGTGTGGGCTTCAAGCTAAAAAGCCCACTCAAGTGTATGTGTCCCATATCTTATAATATGCCAAAATCACTTAAGCGCGTGGTACCTTACCATATTTCGTATTCTACTTAAGTACACCGTACTTTACGATGTTATACAATTCACTTAAGTGCACCGTACATTACGGTATTCCTTAGTTACTCTATCTCTCATCAATCCGTCCTTTTGTGTGTGACCCTGTAGGTTTTTGCGGCATTGGCAATTATATTAAATCACGTATTTAACATAATAAATAGTGAGCGATATCTAGCAACACACCACTGCTACCCAAAACATGAAAATGTCATGTGATCTGACAAATCCTTATGTGTACAATTACCCTTTTGCCCTTATGTCTATATTGAACACAAGGCTTAGACCATATCATCCTTGTCCAGTTCAATATTGGGCCCATAGAGATTTATCCTGTTACGCAGGATGGGAAAATTCCATATAGGTCACTCATGTCCCTTAGCATGCTTCGTGGAGTACCCATCAACTGTCTTTATGGTCATCCAGTTACGGACAATGTTGATCAGCAATAAGGCACTCGACTCTACATCTAGGGTCCATAGTGGTTTCAGGTCGAAGGGTGATATACACCATTATCACCATGAGAATAACTTATGACACTTTGCATAACATTTTATATAGTATTCTCATAGCGGGTCAATCCAGCATAAATATTACTCTTAATATTCATACCTATGTTTAAGACTTGATAACTCCTTATCCATGATCCATGAGATGTGATCATCATTCTATATACATAATAGTCTTAATGCTTTAATGTTATCCCACTTCACAATAAATCTCGACTATGGATACTTTAAGAATAGTTTCCTTATGTTTAATGTGATCTCATGATTAAGTCACACTTGATACATTAAACAGACTATCTATTCTAGGGACTTTATTAGACAAACATAATAACGAAAAAGCCTTTTATTATTAATAAATAATTCGATAAAAGTACCAAAAGTATTGGCCTCTAAGGCTTACACCAACAATCTCCCACTATCACTAAAGCCAATCAGGCATACCCCTAATGCCCATTGATCTAGTATGGCCATCATGCTTCTGCTGCGTAAGAGGCTTTGTTAGTGGGCCAGCAATATTGTCAAGTGTAGGTACTCTGCATATTTTCACATCTCCTCTATCTATTATCTCTCGAATGAGGTGATAACGCCTAAGTATGTGTTTGGATCGTTGGTGAGATCTAGGTTCCCTAGCTTGTGCGATAGCACCATTGTTATCACAATAGAGACCAATGGGATCCACAATGCTAGGAACTATGCCAGGTTCACTAATGAACTTTTTGATCCAAACAACTTCCTTTGCAGCACTTGAGGCAGCAATATACTCGGCCTCGGTTGTAGAATCAACAACTGTATCTTGCTTTGAACTTTTCCAACTCACAGCGCCACCGCTTAAGCAAAACACATAACTAGATTGCGATCTAAAGTCATCCTTATTTGTCTGGAAGCTAGCATCGGTATATCCAATTACAACCAGCTCTTCGTGACCTCCATATATCAAGAATGAGTCCTTAGTCCTTCTCAAATACTTAAGGATATTCTTGACAACTACCCAATGAGCATCACCAGGATCAAATTGGTACCTACTCGTTGCACTTAAAGCATACGAGACATCTGGTCGAGTACATAACATAACATACATGATAGGTCCTATTGCAGATGCATATGGAATCTTATTCATGCGATCCCTTTCTTCCTTAGTTGAAGGAGATTGTGTTTTTGATAGACACAAGCCATGTTGCATAGGTATGAATCCTTTCTTGGAATCATGCATATTAAAGCGTCTCAGCACTTTGTCTATGTACGTACTCTGACTTAGGCCAAGCAGTTTTTGTGATCTATCTTTATAGATTCTGATTCCTAATATATAGGCTGCTTCATCTAGGTCCTTCATAGAAAAGAATTTCCCCAACCAAGACTTTACTTGTTGCAGGGTAGGGACATCGTTTCCAATGAGTAATATGTCATCTACATATAATACCAGGAAAACGATCATGCTCCCACTAACCTTCTTGTAGACACAAGGCTCATCTTTGTTCTTGACGAATCCATATTGTTTTACTTTTCATCAAAACGAAGATTCCAGCTTCTGGAAGCTTGCTTCAATCCATAGATTGATCTTTGTAACTTAGATATCTTTTGGGCTTCTTCTGGTACGTCAAATCCTTCAGGCCGTGTCATGTACACACCCTCAAGAAGATTCCCATTAAGGAAAGCAGTTTTGACATCCATTTGCCATATTTCCTAATCATGATATGCAGCGATAGCAAGTAAAATCCGAACAGATTTAAGCATTGCAACTGGTGAAAAGGTTTCATCATAGTCAACCCCATGAATTTTTTTATATCCTTTTGCAACCAGTCTTGCCTTATAGGTATGTACCTTACCATCCATGTCAGTCTTCTTTTTGAAGACCCACTTGCATCTTATAGGGTTAACTCCTACAGGAGGCTTTACCAAGGTCCAAAGTTGGTTTGTGTACATGGAATCCGTTTCAGATTTCATGGCTTCTAGCCACTTCTCAGACTCGGGGACCAATTATGGCCTCTTGGTAGGTCACAGGATCATCTTGATCCATGAGTAATACATCACCTTGATCAGTTATGAGATATCCATATCTCTCAGGTAGGTGACATATCCTGCTTGACCTACGCTAGTCTTGTTCTACTTGAGTAGGTTTCTCTTCCACAACTACTTGTGTTTCCTGCTCTAATTCCTCCATAGGTGTATCAATGCTTTGTGATTATTGAATTTATTCAAGCTCTACTTTTCTCCCACTGATTCCTTTGGAAATAAAATCCTTTTCTAGGGAAACTCAAGTTCGAGTGACAAACACTTTGCCCTCAGAAGGATTATAGAAGTAATACCCTCTTGTTTCTTTAGGATATCCCACAAATAAGCATTTGTCAGATTTGGGCTCAAGCTTAGTTGAAATTTGTCGTTTCACATAAACTTCGCAACCCCAAATCTTCATGTAAGACATATGTGGTTTCTTACCACTCCATATCTCATATGGTGTCTTCTCAACCTTTTTGGATGGAACACGGTTAAGTGTGTAAGTTGTTGTCAATAGTGCATGTCCCCAAAAGGAGTTTGGAAGATCGGCGTGACTCATCATGGATCGGACCATGTCTAACAGGATTCAACTTCTTCTCCCATATACACCATTCCATTGGGGTGTTCCAGGAGGAGTAAGTTGGGATAGGATCCCACACTCTTTCAGATGGTCATCAAACTCTAGGCTTAAATACTCACCACCTCGATCTGATCGAAGAATTTTAATATTCTTACCTAGTTGGTTTTGTACTTCATTCTTGAATTCCTTAAACTTTTCAAAGGACTCCTATTTGTGTTTCATTAAATACACATAAACATATCTACTGAAATCATCAATAAATGTGATGAAGTACTGAAAACCTCCTCTGGCTAGTATGTTCAGTGGTCCACATACATCAGTATGTATGAGGGCCAAAAGATCATTAGTTCTTTCACCTTTTCCTGTGAATGGAGACTTTGTCATCTTTCCAATTAAACAAGATTTGCATGTCTCATATGATTCATAATTGAAATTCTGGTATCAGATATGAGATTTCGAAGGTAATGTCACGACACTAATATCTGAGTAATACAAACAGGATAAAGATAAAGAATAGTAATGCAAGAGACACAAGCAATTGTTAACCCAGTTCGGTCCAACTCACCTACATCTGGGGGCTACCAAGCCAGGAAGGAAATCCACTAAATAGAATCAGTTCAAAGACTCTCCGTACAATTCAACAAGTTATAGTCTTTCTCACCTAATATCTACCCGTGCGACTTCTACCTAAGCGCTCTTAGATATGAGAACCCACTCACTTCCCTTCAATCACACCTGTGATTTTAAATAACAATTCCTTGTGAAAAGAAAACACTTTTCAATTACACAAACTTGATCTTCAATCAAGTAGACACACACTTGATCTTCAATCAAGTACACACACACTTGATCTTACTTAACACTTTCAATCAAGTAGACACACACTCATGCTTAAAATCTTAGAGTGACAATTTACAACCCACAAATCAGACCAATTCAATCATCTATGGATGAATTGAATGGCTTACAAGTCTCACGACTAAAATAGACACAAACCCTTATGTTCTCTCAATATTTCGCTCAGTATTGGTTGTGTAACAAATAAGGTTTTCCATGTCCTATTTATAGAAGCATTCAGCTGGGCTTGGACATCTTGAAAACCGTAAAACTATTTTCCAATTAAATCTTCTCATGACAGTTGGTTAGATCTCCTTGGAAAATAAGTAAATAAGGTTGTAATTAATGATTGAATGCGTCTACAAATCAGATCTTCAATCATACATAGATTGCCATCAAATGAGCAATCACAAAACACATAACATTCACCCCGAATGTTCTATGTACAGGATGTCATGACATCGGGTCTGACATCCTGGAATAATCCTGCATAATTCCATTTAATTTCCAGTAGGTACATAATATCAGATGCCATGACATTGTGTATGACATCCTGAAACAATTTTGCATAATTATACTTTTTAAACTCCAGCAGGTACACAAATATCTTAAGTTAAGACATCACATGGTACATCTTATGAACACTCTTTCTTTTACCAAAATTGCTGCCAACACTTAGAACCAACAAACTCCCCCTTTGGCAAATTTTGGCTAAAACGTATATCTGTCCTTTTTGTTCAAAAGAAAACTATCAGTAGTTAAACAACAGTTTAAGCAGCAACAGAAGCAAACAGAATTATTAGTTATAAAAGCAACTAGTAAAACACACAAATGCACAAGGGTACTATTTCTCCCCCTAAATCTGTGCAGCACAAAATGCACAAGGGTACTACTTCCCCCCCTAAATCTGTGCAATACAAACATCTCCTTTAATAATAACAACACCTGTAACCACAACACCTGTAACAATCAGAATATCATTCTGACATCTGCTTCAATATCACCTGTGCACCACATCAGACAACTCCTCCAACATCAGTTGCACAGAACATGAGACATCTCCCCTAACATCACAGAACAGAACAACATTATGTTTTATATCAAACACATCTCCTTCAACAGTAGTTGTTCATCTGTTCAACTACACCAACACATACATCTCCACACAGCTCCACAAATTTAACTGCTCCACATAAACACTTCTCCCCCTTTTTAGTCAAAATTGACCAAAGGTGACCAATTAGACAAAATAATTGTCAATCAGCCTAGCAGAGAATGTCACAATAGATGTTATAACATATAAAATGTTAAAACATAAATATTAGGAGATACACACCATAATTATACACATCTATAATAGCTGAGATAATTAGAAATCCATGGAACTCATTAAGATCCCAAATATTACATAAAGGCATCAGTAAGGACTACCACAAATTACACACATTTCAACAAAAAAAACAAATTCTTCAACATTAAAACAGCAGGGGGACCAGCACACAGAACAGTCAAACCAACCCAGTCTTCATCACAGCACACAGTCTTCATTTAAGGGGGAACCATTACCACTTAATCTGAGGAAGAGGCATCATCTTCACCTTCAGAATCAGAGCTGCCACTAGATTGAGCATTGGACCTCTCACTTGAGGTATTGGCATCTGAATCCTTAGTCTCACCAGCATTCTCCATCTCTTCCTTCTCTAAGCTACCAATAAGAGCCTCCTAAGCCTCTTTCCTTGCCTTGGTAACCCTAATACCATTATCCATCTCCTTACAAGTTTCCTTTAATTGATCAATCAAGCTACCTTGAGAGGTAGGCTCCTTTCTTGTAGATGTCATGACAACATGATTGACATGGCTTCCTTCAAACAACTTGTAGTGAATGGATAGTGGAGGCTTTCTTCTGCTTGGAATATCACTTGTGTTGAGAATGCCTGGTTGCTGGCTCAAGATAATTCCACAGATGATAGATGGAAAGGCAATGGGCAGCTTCACTGCATTAGTGGAGGCATGTCTGACAATTTGATCAAACATAAACCTTCCAAAGTCAAAGTTTATCCCGGTTCCAATAGCATAAATGATTCTTCCAAGACTAATAGAGATGGTAGAGATATGATTAGTAGGAACCCAGTTGGCTGAACCAATCTTATGTAAGATGGCATATTTGACAGTTAGCTTGCCAGCTGATAGGTGATTCCTACTAGGCCATTCCTTAACTTGGCCAACGGTAATAATCCTACAAACTTCATTGTCTGTAGCCTCTAAGTCCACACCTCCTTCAGTTCCTCTCCCTATAAATTTGTTGATTATGGTTGGGGAGAATCTCACACATCTACCTCTTACAAAAACGTTGCAGAGTTCCTTGCTACTCTCTTCAGAAATATCCTCAGGGATATTAACAACAAACTCTTTTACTAACCCCTCAAAGCATTAGGGTCAACCAACAACAATTTTCAACAGACCAACATTCTTGATCAAATCCAACACTTCCTTCACCTCTACAGCCTCCTTTCCCAGCTCCCTTTCAACAGCAACCCTCCTTTGAATGACAAACTTCCACTTGGCAGCACCATCTTCAAGATGGAAAGAGATGTTATCTAAGTGCACAGCTGCAACTTTTCCTGGAGACTTCTTGACAGTCTGTCTTTTAGCAGGAGAGATGTTTGGGACATCGTCTTCGACATCATCATCAGAGTCAGAACTCTCTCTGACCTTCCTTTTCTTAACCTCAACTTTACTCCAAGATTTGGAGGGTCCTACACCAACAACCTTTTTCACTCTTCTTGCTGTCCTCATTTCAGCCACAGTCTTCCCTTTTCTGGTCCTCAGTTTCTTTGCTACACTTGGTTTCACAAGATGGACCAAGGTGTCATCTTCTTCCTCAAAACTTTCTTCCTCCAGATCAATAACATTCTCAGCAGTTTCATGAGACACATTTGCTGGTTTCTTACTAGGTAAGGTTTTACCTAGAGAACATAACCCCTCAGCAGCCACTTCCTTCTCTGATCTAGATGAATCATCATCTTTCTCAGCTTGGGGTTCCACCTCAGGAGAGGGGTCCCTTCTAGACAGAGGGGTAGAAACACCCTTGATTGCATGTCCTTCATTCAGAATCCTAGTAACTAGGTTCCTAATGGTACGATCAGTAAAGTGCATGTCATCTTTATGAGGAGATTTTTCAGGAATGTAACCTTGCTTACTTCCAGCCATGGAAGAAGGGCCTGGGGCGTCACCTGGTATCACACAAAGAGGAGTAACATCGAACACGTCTTCATCTAGAAACTCCATGGAGGGAGTCCTTGCATGATGAGTGGGTTTTGAACCAGAGGATGAGGGATGTTGAGACATTATGTTGAACTTTTGAGAAAAATCTCTTTGCCCTAGCAGAGGTTTTCTGAGAAGTTGGATGAAGATGGAAATGGTTGTGTCTAGGTAACGTGTGGAAATGGCATAGATACTAGTTCCAATACTAGGTAATGATTTATCATTAATGTGGCTCTTTCTTTTAAGTGGGCAAACAATATTTTTATTACCTTTTCCATTCCACTTTAATTGCCATAACTTCACAAGAATCCAAATCCCCAATTTCCCTCTTGAATATTCAAACTGATTATCATCCAACCCCTTGCAAATTTGTCAACTAATTGCATTTCATGCTTTAGAGCCATGAATTTGTCTTCCACAAATTTTCTAATGGAGTGATGACAAAATTTAATGTGCTTGGTCCAACTGCGCTGAAAAGGAGTTTTGGACATAGTTGTAGCATTCAGGTTGTCATAGTACAATGTCATGACATCGTGTGTGACATTGTATGCAATCATCAGTAGTTTTAACCAACCCTGTTGAGAACAACTACTTCCAGCTGCTACATATTCAACATAAACACCATTTTCATCTTTCAAATGTATAGGAGCAGGTGTCATTTCACTCTCCATCTAAATCTTCTCAACATTGTTCTTGGCACTTTTGCTTTGAGATAGACACATTGGCCCTTCTATCTGCTTGACTTGTTACCCAAGTCCAACACAACTCTTCCCAACTTCAAACTGTATATGACTAGCAACATGTTCAACCATCTGATCCAACCTCCTATCTATTTGAGCCATCATGAGCTTTTCTCCTTTGGAAGTGATGTCAAGTCTAAGTTTCTGGTGTGACATCCGTGTCTGACATTTCCCACAGACTTTCAATTTGGGAGTTCCTCTAGCAGATATAATCATCTTCATCCCTTTTTCTTTGACTAAGGTACATTTTGAGGAGTAACCAATTTGAGAGCTCCACATGTAACAATTGTCTTTGGTTCTGACTCCTTTCATGATCACTTCACTTTCTTTGTTGGTAATCAGACATTCAGTTTTAGTGAAGTTAACATTTAGATCTTGGTCACATAGTTGACTTATGCTTATTAGATTATCAGTCAAGCCTTTAACAAGTAGGACCTTGTCAAGTTCAGGAACTCCAGGGCAATCAAGCTTACCTATCCCCTTGATTTCATCCTTTGCTCCATCACCAAAGGTTACCTGCCTTATGGCATGAGGATGAAGGCCAATTAGCAGGTCTTTGTTTCCAGTCATGTGTCTGGAGCACCCACTGTCAAAGTACCAATCAACTTTGGCTGAAACTCTGAAGGGAGTGTGAGCTATTAGACTTGTGACATTTGTCTTAGGAACCCATTGCTTCTTGATGGCAGGCCTGTGATGTTTGGGTCTTGGTTGATAGTGAGTCTGATGATGAACAGGGCTAGGATAACCATACAACTTATAGCAGAAGGGCTTCAGGTGGCCAAATTTTCCACAGTAATGGCATCTCCATCTTTGGTGTTTCCCTTTCTGCTGTCTTTCCTTCTGATGTTGTGACATATGATGTGACATCTCAGGTTTGCTTTTAATATGACTGCACTTAGGTTTAGATTTAGGTTTGCAACCAGTGTAACTGCACTCAGGCTTAGATCCATTATACCCAATGCCAGATTTGTCTCTTGTTATTTGTCCATTTTTGGAGAATCTTGTCTAAGGAATCAAATCCATTGTTTGACATTCTTACATACTTGGTCATCTCTTCGAGTTTAGATTTCAAGAACATAGCTTCAGTTTTCAACTTGGAGATGGTTTCCACATGCTCTACCTTCTCATTCTCCAGTTGTACTATCACTTTCTTATATCTTTCACTTTTATCTAGCTTGGCATTCAGAACCACTTCTTCTGTTTTTAATTTGGAGATGGTTTCTAAGTTTTCTACCTTCTCATTCTCAAGTTGAGTTATTACATTCTTCTGGCTTTCAACCTGTCTACATACCTCTGCACTTTTGTGACACAACTTTCTATAGGTAGTGGCCAACTCTTCAAAGGTTACTTCATCATCACTTGAGTCTTCATCAGAACCCCATCTTCCAGTCAAGGCAGTCACCAAATTTGCAGACTCTTTTGTTTCACACTCATCAGACCAAGTGGCAGCAAGACTCATCTTCTGCTTCTTGAGGTAGGTTCCACATTCAGTTCTAATGTGTCCATACCCATCACATTCATATAATTGTACTTCTTTTCCTTCTTTGGGCTTATCATCTAACCTTGTTCTTCTTCCAGCATTGTTGATGTTAGATGAGATGTTCTTGACATTAGCCTTAGATCTTACATCCATATTTTTCAACAGTCTGTTGAACTGTCTTCCCAGCATTGCTACATCATTTGCCAGATCCTCATCAACATCCTAACTATTTTCCTCCTTTGTGTTTGATATGAAGGCTATGCTTTTGGTTTTCCTTTCAGATCCATCATTCATTCCCATCTCAAATGTTTGGAGGGAACCAATTAGCTCAACAAGTCTCATGTTGGAGATGTCTTGAGACTCTTCTATGGCTGCCACCATCATAGCAAATCTCTTAGGGAGTGACCTGAGTATCTTTCTTACTAATTTTTCATCTGACATCTTCTCTCCCAGAGCTCCTGAGGCATTAGCAATTTCAAGGATACTCATATGAAATTCATGAATATTTTCATCTTCTTTCATCCTTAAATTCTCAAACTTGGAGGTGAGCAGCTGTAGTCTAGACATCTTCACTCTAGAGGTGCCTTCATGAGTGGTCTTGAGAATGTCCCAAGCATCTTTAGCCACTTCACAGTTGTTTACCAACCTGAAGATATTCTTGTCTACTCCATTGAATATGGCATTCAATGCTTTATAATTTCCAAGGGCTAGATTATCCTCTTCCTTGGACCATTTTTCTTCAGGCTTCTTGTCAGCTGTGGCTTCTCCTTCCTTAGTAATTACTGGATGTAACCAGCCTGTTAACACAGCCTTCCAAGCCTTATTATCTAGAGATTTTAGGAAAGCTACCATTCGAGGTTTCCAATAGTCATAGTTAGATCCATCTAGAATTGGTGGCCTGTGAACAGATCCTCCATCTCTCTCCATAGTACCAAAAAGTATTGTCCCTAGATCTCACCCAGAACCAGAGCAGGATGCATGCTCTGATACCAATTGAAATTCTGGTTTCAGATATGAGATGTCAAAGGTAATGTCACGGCACTAATATCTGAGTAATACAAACAGGATAAAGATAAAGAATAGTAATGCAAGAGACACAAGCAATTGTTAACCCAATTCGGTCCAACTCACCTACATCTGGGGGCTACCAACCCAGGAAGGAAATCCACTAAATAGAATCAGTTCAAAGACTCTCCGTACACTTCAACAAGTTACAGTCTTTCTCACCTAATCTCTACCCGTGCGACTTCTACCTAAGCACTCTTAGATATGAGAACCCACTCACTTCCCTTTAATCACACCTGTGATTTTAAACAACAATTCCTTGTGAAAAGAAAACATTTCAATTACACACACTTGATATTCAATCAAGTACACACACACTTGATCTTCAATCAAGTAGACACACACTTGATCTTACTTAACAGTTTCAATCAAGTAGACACACGCTCATGCTTAAAAGCTTAGAGTGACAATTTACAACCCACAAATCAGACCAATTCAATCATCTATGGATGAATTAAATGGCTTACAAGTCTCACAACCAAACAAGACACAAACCTTTATGTTCTCTCAATATTTCGCTCAGTATTAGTTGTGTAACAAATCAGGTTTTCCATGTCCTATTTATAGAAGCATTCAGCTGGGCTTGGACATCTTGAAAACCCTAAAACTATTTCCAATTCAATCTTCTCATGACAGCTGGCTAGATCTCCTTGGAAAATAAGTAAATCAGGTTGTAATTAATGATTGAATGCGCCTGCAAATCAGATCTTCAATCATACATAGATTGCCATTAAATGAGCAATCATAAAACACATAACATTCACCCTGAATGTTCTGTGTACAGGATGTCATGACATCGGGTCTGACATCCTGGAACAATCCTGCATAATTCCATTTAATTTCCAGCAGGTACATAATATCAGATGCCATGACATTGTGTATGACATCATGAAACTTTCCACATCTCCATTGAGTGAAGAAATCACAACAAAGCTTCCACATCTCCATTGAGTGCATGGACACAGGAGGTCCTCTCTGAGGGAAGAAATCACAACAAAGCTTTCCACATCTCCATGGAGTGCATGGACACAGTTATCCAAAGTTCTGGTGGACACTGATTCCTCCCTTAATGTGATGCCTAAAGGCTCCCTGGCTAAGCTGACTATTGAAGGACTTGTCATGAAACCAAGTGAGCTGGGGTGAGAGTGTTGATGTGTCGAGGAGGACCATGATCGGTGAAATAGACCTGTCCATGATGATTGGTCCACATACCTTCTTCATAATTTTCTTTGTAATGGGCATCCATCCTGCTTATAGTTGCCTGCTCAAAAGACCATGGATTCACTCAGCCGGAGCCATTACTTCAATGCTCCACCAAAGGTTGAAATTTGTAGTGAACAACAAGTTGATGGTTGTAGAAGCGAATAATATTTCTGGTAAGTCATCTAGAGTCGTTCCGCTACATTGCAGAAATAGAGGGAGATAAAGGAAATCCTACTTCAGTCGTTCGAAGTGGTCAGTGTCGAAATGGTTTTCCCGATAAGGATGAATCCAAGATGCTTTAACTATCATACGAAATAGACACCCTCTGTGATGGGGAAGAATGCTCAATTTCCTAGCAATAAGGACTGTGCCGTTTTGGGATACAACTCCCAAATCTGAAGAAGACGTCGCCGGTAGTTGAAAGGGACAAGTGCTCCTATCATCTGAATACTTCTCGAGTGTCGGCTACCTTATTGACTACCACGTCTGTGCTGTGGAAGAAGATGTTGATGATGCAGGACTGGTCTTCACAAGGACTGATGAAAGGGGTGCCCCCAAGTGGACCGAGATAGAGATACCGGAAGTAACCATGATTAAGATGTAATTTCCCATGTTTGTTTTCCCTTTTAATCAAAAGAACCTATGTAAAGCCCAAGACATGGGGGAACCATTTGTAGGGCCTCAATGAACTTTCTTTTTAATCATTAGAAAAAGATCCACGTTCATATTCAATTTTGTGATCCTCGTCTTTCATTTATTTCACCGTTTCAAAATGGAAATTTTCTTTTTCTTGAAAATTTTTTCAAATCATTTTTTGTCTTTCATATCAATAAAAGGATGAACCCTAAATCATGTAGATCACCCTCAACGACCACCAACGACAATTCTGCTATAGTCTCATATGAATTTGATAACCCAATTAATCAAGCCAATAAGGATTGGTCTAAAGACGCCGAGCTCCCCGAAGAGTTGGCAAAACCGCTCAAGCAAGAGGAAAGGATCATCCAGCCGCATGAAGAATCAATTAAGGTGGTTAACCTTGGGACGAACGAGGAAGCAAGAGAGGTCCGAGTTGGCTCAGCTCTGCAAGATGAGGTGAAGACAAAGTTGATCAAGCTCTTGAAGAAGTACATGAATGTATTTGCATGGTCATACAAGACATGCCCGACCTCGATACTGACACCGTGGTCCACCATGTTCCTTTTAAAGAAGAATGCCCTCTAGTAAAGCAAAAGCTACGAAAGCAGTCGTCCTGACATGGCTATGAAAATCAAGGAGGAGGTACAAAAACAACTCAACATGATTTCTTAGCGGTCTCGAATTATCCCCAATGGATTTCCAACATCGTGCCTGTACCCAAAAAGGACGGAAAAGTAAGAATGTGCTTAGATTATAGGGATCTGAATAGAGTGAGTCCCAAAGATGACTTTCCACTACCTCACATCGACGTGTTAATGGATAACAATTCTCAGTTCTCTGTTTTCTCCTTTATGGATGGTTTCTTCAGTTACAACCAGATCCGAGTGGCTCAAGAGGACATGGAGAAAGCCACTTTCATAACCCCATGGGACAACTTCTACTACAAGGTCATGCCTTTTGGATTAAAAAACGCTGATGCTACATACAAATGAGCCATGGTCACTCACTTTCACGATATGATTCATAGAGTGATAAAGGTCTACGTTGATGATATGGTAGCCCAATCTCAAATCGAAAAGAACACCTTATCAATCTAGAAAATCTGTTTGAGAGGCTAAGAAAGTTCAAATTGAGGCTTAATCAAATGCAGGTTAGGGTTAAGATCCGGCAAATTGCTAGGTTTTTATCGTCAGACAATGTGGCATTGAGGTAAATCTTGAGAAAGTGAAGGCCATTAAAGATAGCCTCCACCCAAAACTGAAAAGGAAGTCCGAGGATTCCTAGGTAGATTGAACAATATTGCTAGGTTCATATCTCACCTTACGACCAGTTGTGAGCCGACCTTCAAACTTCTTCGAAAGGATCAAGCCGTCATTTGAAATGACGATTGCCAAAGATATTTTGAGAAGATCAAGGAGTACTTATAAGAACCTCTTATTTTAATGCCTCCTACACACCGACAGACCATTGATCATGTACCTCACCGTCCTCGAAGGATTCATGTGATGCGTCCTTGGCAACATGACGAGACTGGTATAAAATAACACGCTATATACTACTTAAGTAAGAAGTTCACCAATTTAGAGAGTAGGTATTCAATGCTTGAAAATACTTGTTGTGCATTAGTTTGGGCTGCAAACGCTTAAGGAAGTACGTGCTCACTCATACAACATTGTTGATCTCTAAGATGGACCCCGTCAAAATACATCTTTGAGAAGCCTACTCTAACCGGTATAGTAGCCCGATGGAAAATGACGTTAATCAAGTACAACATCAAACATGTCACTCAAAAGTCCATCAAAGAGAGTGTGCTATCCGAGTATCTTGCGCATCAGCCCTTGGAAGACTATTGGTCTATGCGTTTGATTTCCCGATGAGGATATTATGTTGATTAGGAATTGCGACATTCCTGGCCCTGAGGAAGGACCCGAGCCTGGATCCCGATGGACCTTGGTTTTTGATGGAGCTTCAAACGCTCACGACAATGACAGTGGGGCAGTTAGAACCTCCCTAACTGGTTTTCACCCCTTTTAACGCAAGGTTATGTTTTGAATGTACAAAAAATATGGAGGAGTACGAGGATTGTATCTTAAGTATTGAAGTTGTGATTGATCTTAGGATAAAATCCTTGAAGTCTATGGAGATTCAACTTTGGTCGTTAGCCAAGTCAAAGGATCATGTCTTGAAACTAGTCCCCTACTTTGATGAGATCACATTCATCATATCCCTCGAGAGGAGAATTAGCTTGCAGACGCATTGGAAATTTTGGCATCCATTTTTAAGGACAAGTGGAAGAATGAAGCACCATCCTTTACCTCAACTACTTGGATGGGCCTGCTTACTATTTGGCGGCTGAAGACGAGCTGACAGTTATCCTTGGTTCTATGATCATGAGATCCTAGATTCCTAGAATATCCAAAGGACGCATCCATTACCGACAAGAAGTACTTTGGAAACTGTCTTCTATGTTTTTCCTAGGTGGAGGGGGTACTATACAAGAGAAATTATGATTTGATTTTGCTAAGATGTGTGAACAAGAAGGAAGCAAACCAAATCATAATGGAAATCCATGAGGGATCTTTTGGAATGCATGTCAGTGGACACACCATGGTGAAAGAAGATCTTGAGGCGCAGATTATTGGATGACTATGAAGGTTTGACTATCACCGCCACATCCAAACATTCCAAAAGTTCCAAATATATGCCGACAAGATCCATGTACCCCAATACCATTCAATGTCTTGACATCACCTTGGCCTTTTTCCATGTGGGGCATTGACGTCATCAGATGCATAACGCTCGAATGGGCACCGCTTCATCTTGTAGCCATGATTATTCGCAAATGGACGGAAGCAGTTCATACGCCAACGTTACCATACAAGTGGG